>NC_091130.1:24085358-24302858 GCF_040183065.1 Periplaneta americana
ATAGATAGATAGATAGATAGATAGATAGATAGATAGATAGATAGATAGATAGATAGATAGATAGATAGATAGATAGATAGATAGATAGATAGATAGATAGATAGATAGATAGATAGATAGATAGATAGATAGATAGATAGATAGATAGATAGATAGATAGATAGATAGATAGATAGATAGATAGATAGATAGATAGATAGATAGATAGATAGATAGATAGATAGATAGATAGATAGATAGATAGATAGATAGATAGATAGATAGATAGATAGATAGATAGATAGATAGATAGATAGATAGATAGATAGATAGATAGATAGATAGATAGATAGATAGATAGATAGATAGATAGATAGATAGATAGATAGATAGATAGATAGATAGATAGATAGATAGATAGATAGATAGATAGATAGATAGATAGATAGATAGATAGATAGATAGATAGATAGATAGATAGATAGATAGATAGATAGATAGATAGATAGATAGATAGATAGATAGATAGATAGATAGATAGATAGATAGATAGATAGATAGATAGATAGATAGATAGATAGATAGATAGATAGACTTTATTGTCATAAGCATAAATATGCACAGACATTGTCAATAAAATACACTGAAATACATCAAAGTTGCAATAAAGTAAAATATAAAATACATTATGCAAGAGTTCAAAGCCCCACACGTGCGTCCTCGAGACTGTAAGGACACAATTGTACCAATTTATTTGTTATATATTTCCTGAATTTAGCCTAAGTATATTATTTGTATATTTAATATCCTCAGGCAAGCTATTGTAAATTTTAATACCAGAAACCATAGAAGTTCTGCGAATATTTCTAAGGTGATGTGTTATTGCGTCATTAACTACGGTACTGTATGTAATAATAATAATAATAATAATAATAATAATAATAATAATAATAATAATAATAATAATATATTTTGTTTACATCAATTACAGTATTTTGTCATTTCTTATATAATTGCAGCAACATAATGTGGAGGTATGAAGGTAAGAAAAATGTATATTTGGGGGTACGCTAGCGAAAAATATTAAATACCACTGCTCTAGGCAGTGAAGACGGAGAAAACGGAAAATAATATCTGGAGTGCTCGGGAAAAGTGACACAAGTCAGTTTCCACAAACCTTTTTTGATAATTTATTGACAACTTACGGAGCATCTGCTCGCTTGGGAAAAAATAAGTAAATATTCCTCCCATTACAATAATTCACACAGAAAAAAAATCAAATCGACATAAACCAGTGTAAGTTGTCGATAAATTATCAAAAAAGGTTTGTGGAAACTGACTTATGTCATTTTCCCAAGCACTGCAGATATAACGATAAGCACGATGTGCCTCTGATTGAGGTTCTGGCTGATATGTAGTCTATATCTATTATCAGGCAGTACACCTCACTTGATGCTATGTGTCAGAGGAAGAACACTAAATTGTTTCTTGCATCTGAAGTCTGATTAGTGTAGTATGTAGCTAAACGGCGATGTATGCAATGGAGGAGGAAAGAAACTGGCTATCCTACCCCATTATCTCCTGGCCTAGTTGCCTCATAAGTGATGCTTTGTTGGTATCACTTGTGAGGTTCAGATCTGTCTTCGTACAGTTCACTGAACAACAAGGACGAGGGTGTTTAAGATAAGGGATAGATGATAAGGAGAATAAAGGTGAGAATAAAGGGGAGTAAACGAAATTAAGATTACTGAAGAGATAAGCAAAAAGTGGAAGAAAGGAAGATCAAAATGTCGTTGCTTAAAAGCAAAGGAATGATAAAGATGGTAATGATGATAACCAAGGGATAAAGAGAAGAGAAGAGAAGAGAAGAGAAGAGAAGAGAAGAGAAGAGAAGAGAAGAGAAGAGAAGAGAAGAGAAGAGAAGAGAAGAGAAGAGAAGAGAAGAGAAGAGAAGTTTTTAATTCCTCATAAATCTACATAAATTATATGTAACTCAGTGTTGCCAACTTTATGGGAGTTAATAAAGAAATTGCAGTATGAAATACTTCAAGAACATTCCTATTAGCAACATCGTCTTCAGATTCAGTCGTACCTAACTACCGCTGCAACATTAAATGAAGAATCACTAATCAAATGGAAATTTTTCTTGCATTGCCAAGTTTTCGAACCTGGTCCTCTGGAATGGAAATGAATGCTCACTAGCCTCGCCATCCAGTTTAAGGGGAGGGGATGGCATTTTCTGGTGAAAAATGAGTAAATTAGAAAAAAAATTCTTTAAAATACTCTGTGATATATGTGGAATGCATTGCATAACATTTTGTGAGTATTTGTGCCCTTATCGGATGTTGAGACGCCATTTTCAAAATTCCTGCGCTATAGATTTTTAAATCACACGTCCCCTTTTTATCGTTGTTTCCATTAACTTCATTTTTTTGCTACATTGCCAGACAAAACTGGATATATTTTCTGAACTATTAAATATACATGCATGAAATTTAGAACACGCATTCTCTATACTATTAGTAAACTTTTCTATGTAACAGAATTTTGATAATTGATTTCGTTTTAAAAATACGTCCGTTTGTTTGCAAAAAAAGAAATAAAAAATGTGTTATTAAATTTTAATTATTTATTTTATGAACGTAGGGACAAATATCAAAATTCTGTTAAAGACATTTTTAGAGCATGCTTTTGCAAGTTCATTACAAAAACTGTTTGAATCTATCTATAAAAGTGGTTTGGATATATCGGTTTTAGTAAAATCCTGCATTGGGTATATTTTTTTTCAAACCTGGGCCCCAAATAATTTTTTCAAAATATTTATATTTAGTTGAGTTGCTACAGTTATGAGCTCTCCACATACAAAAAATTAATATTTTACACCAAATAGGAAAAAAGTAAAAAAAAAAAAAAATACCATCCTCTTCCCTTAACAATATTTATTTGTTCAAGACGTCCGTAGAAGTGGCTAAACAATGACGTCATTGGAGTAAAGCTTAGCATTAATAAATAAGTATCATTTTAAAATTGCCTCGTTCAGGTCGAGGTCTGTTGCCATGGATACGTCTTACGTCTGTCTTTGAAGTGGAACAGTTGAAATACAAAGAGTCACTTGTATGAACACAGTGTGCATTTATGTGCTACATTGGATGAACGCAGGACATCCATTCTCGACCACCGTACTTGCATAAACACATTAACGACACAAATAAACACGACAAGAGTCTTAAAATGTGTTATGGGCAGACGATTTACTTATTATGACATGAAACGTTATGTTTACGAAGATACGGCGAGGTTCTCTTGAACAGAAGTAATGCATCAAAAACAACACATCATCATCATCATCATCATCATCATCATCATCATCATCAGCAGCAGCAGCAGCAGCAGCAACATTACCACAAACAGTGGGACTATAACCACCATCTGTAATCTATACGGGCTATTCCATCTCAAATCGACCGAAATATAGAGAAAATTGACCTTGCAATTTTTAAATACAATAAAATTTCTTTTTTACGTAGAGAACTGTGATACAATGCTTTGTGCAAAGTTTGAGGCATCAGAACTTCATAGTGTTTAAATTTAAAATATTTAAATTTATCATATTTTCATAATATTAGCAACTTTAAACTGTTGTGGCTCCGAAACCCTTTCACCCAATGATCAAAATCATGGTTTATTTTGATGCTGAGAAATTAAAGTTTATATTGACATGTAAACAGTTTTTCTTACTTTTTATGGAAATGGAGAAATTTAGATTTTTCTCCATTAAGACGCCTTTGACCACGAAAAAATATTTTTAAAATATAAGATTGGATTCCGCATTGAAAGTACAAATAAGCACATATTTTTTACTGATGGTATGTTGATAAGAAAGTATTGAAAATAGCAAATAAAGAAAATAAATAGTACGCGCGTGAAGTAACCAGCTGACTGTGAGACGGGAGCTAGCCGAGACAAGCAAGGCCAGGAGACAAACACCTGATGTTTCGTCTAGTAGCGCATAGCTGGGCTAGCTTATCACAAGTTTTCATATACACAGGAGTAAAATGACGCCCAACGCTCGCTTATCTTCAGCTCTCGGCCAGTGCGTGCAGTACTCCGCCGTTCAAGTCTAAGCGTGTGAAAATAATTTATTTAATACCCTCGAAACTTATTGCCGAGCCACTAAGAAAACAATGCCGAAGTCCCTCTTAAAAATGCAAAGGTTTTTTCCCAATATTTTTTACAGTTTTACAAATTGGCAAAAAGCCTGAAAGTACGTAAAATCAGATTATTTGTCTCTCTGTATACAATAAAAATAAGGATTACTTCTTAACATAACCGACCAAATGTCAGCTTCAAAATAAGCTACCGTTCAATGTTCTGCAGTAAATGGTTCCAGAGTTCTGAGCGCTGAAAGAGTCCTGTTTTTATAAAAATACGCTAAATTTGTCGCTAAATAGTACGAAAACCGTTTGACTTTTGGTAGTATATTTTTGAAAATGCACTGTCCTCACCAAAATTAGAGTATTAAAAAATTCGAGGGTTTTTACTGATCGATTTCATATGGAATAGCCCATACACTTCCTTTTTAAACACAAAATAATTAATTAATGTTAGATGAGGATATTATTAATAAAAGAATATTCTTGGGCCAAAATTATAGCTACGCCTCAGACCAGATTCTGCATTACACCTAGGTTCAATTAGAAATAACATACAGTATCTTCTTGTAGAATAAATATGATAATGTGATAAGCATTTGGTTTAATTTTTGTGGTAATTAATGCTATAGTAAGTTACATTTCCAAATTCTTAATTGCTTGCAAATTTAAAGTATCATATCTGAAAAATGTTTAGAATACCGTTCATAGCTTTAGAAAATGCATATGTCCTCACATTTTTAGCTGCATCTTGCAAAAATATGGGAAACAATTTCAATCATTAAAAAAATAATTACATAGTGCATCCACACATTTTATTTTTTATTCAAAACTCCTTTTTTTTTCTCTGAAACAATGCAACCATAACTTTGTTAAGGCATACATCGACTCTAGAAATGTCAGATTTCTTCAAAATGTTAGTAAATAATGTTTTCGCCTCATTTCTTCTAGTTTTCAAAAATATATAACCTATACTCTTTATCTCAATAATTTCATAATTATTTGGGCATTTATAATATAAGTACACTATACTTTTTATAACTTACACCATCTTCAGTGTCTGTTTTCTCCTATTTCACATTTTCCGACATTTATGTTTTTCCGACGGACAAAAAGTAGACTTCCAGTTGGGCAAAAGACTTCATTGATGTACCAAATTAAAGCTTAAACATGTGGCTATGTTGTAAACTAAAATTATTATTTTCAATCGATTATAATTATTTGAACCCCCTCAAAATAGGATGAATGAATGAATGAAAGAATGCTAGCCATGATGTCCCATGTTGGGCACAGGCCTCCTGTGATGGGGTTAGAACCCCGTCGACAGGGATGGCTCAAGTGTACTCGCTTGGTGAGCCAATCCAGGCGAGCTTGTCGTGTATACTACTTTTGCGACATGGTTAATAACCCTGCTAGACTTTAACTAGTCTCAGCACTCTATTCTTTGTCCATTTTTTGTACTACCCACATTATACTAACACTAGCACTTTGAAAAACACTGATTGCTATTTACACTATTTAACTGACACTTTCTCAACACTGACTTTACTTTTTACAAAACTTATCACTAAAACTGACTTTACTATTTACAATATCTTAACACTGATTTCGTTATCTATTTTCAATGACCTTCCCTTGTTCATATATTTTTTTTCCAAAGTGCGTATATAATGTGGCATATTTTTTGAATGGTTTAAAATAAATAACTAAATTTAATATGTAACATTCTCCATATGTAGGGCATCATTTTGGCGAAAGAAGTTTTACCCTAGGTCAATTTCTAATGGAGTTAGGTCGGTCTAAAATTTTATTAACATTTTTCAAAACAAAAATTTTCTTCTTCTTCTTCTTCTTCTTCTTTTTCTTCTTCTTCTTCTTCTTCTTCTTATTATTATTATTATTATTATTATTATTATTATTTTTATTTATTTTTATTGGGTGGGCTTGTAAGTTGCAGCTACTGTTAAAGATTGTTTCCCAATATTTTTTTTATAAATAAACATAAATTACGAACATTTCTGCAATAATAACGCCATTTTAGTCTCACACACACACACACACACACATATATACAAGAGTGGAACAAGACTACAAACGGGGCAGCGACTAAAACGTTTTTTTTCCCCCAGTCTCAAAGAAAGGCTAAAGCTAAGCATACTCTTAACAGAAAACGTTGCCATGTTCTTAACTGGCCACGGATAAAATAAATTCGTATTTATACCGATTTAAGATAAGGGACATTCCAATGTGCAAATGCGAAGTTGAACAAGCGATAGATCACTTGCTATTCGTATGTCCCAATCTAGACAGTGAGCGATCCTTCTTCCGGAACGAGATGTTAAGAAATTATGGGAAGTGGCCATTAAACATTATTAGTAAACTAGTACACAAACGGATTTATACACTATATGAAATCTATCAATCTAGACCAGCAGTGACGAAAATGTGATCGTGCGCCGAGCCACTGTGTAACATGCAACGTGCATAGCACCTATGGAAGGAGGCGGACACCCGGAGAGGAAGTGAAGCAAATGTCTGACTTATTAACGGATTTTCATTTTCCTTACGTCAAGCACTTAAATGTAATTTTATACAGTATAAGGCTACAAACTAATGTTAAGTACGTGTAACGAAGAAAAGAATGAATAAGAAAACATAGGACACATTATCACAACCTAAAATTAACTATCTTCAGAATGTCTCTGCGACAGAGTTTCAAAATCAGGAATTATGTCACTTACTGCCAGTCGTAGTTGATCACGAAGGTATTTGTCGGTCAGTCTTGATCTAAATTTGGTTTTTACTATTTTCATTGTTGAAAATAATTTTTCACAAACGTAAGTTGTAGCGAACATGGCTTCAAAACAACAAGAGAAAGAACGAAGCTTCGGATATTTATTTTTTGGCAAAGATTTGGAAAGTTCAACATATATCAAGGCTTTACATCTAGCTTTCATTTAACATCACATTGTAAATCTGTGCGTTTAAATTGAAGATCTAACCACATTATTCGTACATCTGCTGAAAAATGATCGACGTACAGAGATGATGATGATGATGATGATGATGATGATGATGATGATGATGATTATAATAATAATAATAATAATAACAACACTTAACCTTTTAATGTTTCATGAGTGATATGTAGTATAATGCTGTTTTATGTTATACAACCGTTTTTCTCGTAATACTTGTGAACAAATCATACATTTAATATTCTCATCATATTGGCAGCAAAAAATGCGTCCTCCCATCGTACTTGAAACTTTCGTTTTTGTAGAGGTACATGGTTTCGAGAGAGACATTGCGACGATACGCCACTCGCAGGTCAGAGACAAATACAAATGGAACGGAGTTTGACTCCAGTGAGTGAGAGGGCGGTGGTTGGGGGAGGTAGGAAGCAAAAGAAATGCATTGCGAGCCGCAATGTGCTCGTGAGTCACATTTTCGCCACGGCTGATCTAGACAGTCTTTAGGGGGAAAAAAAAATAGGCAAATATGTACGCTGTTTAACTTAATGTATTAGCTCTAAGTTGGAATTTTCAAGTTAAAGAAACGATAAAAAAAATCTGTTCCTCCATTCACTGCTTGTGTCGCTTGAGAAACGTCTTGCCCCAGCAACTAAAACTTACCCTAGTACAAACCCTAGTAATGCCGCATTTCGATTATTGTGACGTTTTGTTAAGTGACCTAAGTTCTGAACTGTCAGTCAAGTTACAGCGAGCTCAGAATATGTGCGTCAGATACGTGTGCAACATCCGACGACATGATCACATATCACCGTCCTTCGTAAGTCTTTCGTGGCTCCGACTTAAAGAACGCAGAACTTTACACTCTTTGTCTTTACTCTTTCGAATTCTGCACACCTTAACACCAAATTACCTTTCGTCTCGTTTCTCTTATCTATACTCTAACCACGACGTAAATACCAGATCACTTATCTGTGGCACGCAAGTAAGCTTATATCTCTTCATAGAACATCCTGTTATTCATCATATTTTACAGTATCCATCTCAATTGAATTCCTTGTCACAAAGTATTAGGGGCTGTAAGACAATAAACACCTTTAAAAACAGCTTAAAAGATAACCTTATTAGCATTTCACTCCAATCATACTGATTTAAACTATCACTGACTACATTGTTACTTTTTTCTTTAGACATCATCCTGATCTCTTTCTATTATCTAATATTATTTGAAATATATTAACATTCTATGTATTTTAGCTTAATTCTGCTACACAGTTTATTTCAGTGTTTAATTAATAGTTCATAGTAATTTGTTGTTTAATTCGTAAATAAAATAACTCTTGTATACATGTAACTCTCATCTAAATCAAATTGTTGAATTCTTTGTAAGTTCATGCAAATGTATATACACTTTTTGCTGGTTGAGTGGAAGAGAAGGCTTACGGCCTTAACTCTGCCAGCTAAAATAAATTATTATTATTATTATTATTATTATTATTATTATTATTATTATAAGGAAACATGCTATCATAAGTCATTTATCACCAAAGTACTAATTGAAATTGTATATACATAGAAGCATTGACACAAATTTCTGATACAATTTTATATGTAAAAGACATGTAATATTACATTTATTGCAGTGGAGCTGTAAATAAACTAAAAAAGACACGGGAACACATAATCTCTAGACGAAATGAATAGAAATTTCTGAGCGAAATCTTACTTCCCCTCCTCCTCAAATTCCTCTCAAAAGACAACCGTTCGAAAACAAACGAATGGCGGCTGTGACATGCTTAAGCCAGGACTCGAACCGATGGGGGATTAGCGGGGACACGCGTTAGTCATCACGGAGGGTTAAGCCACGGTTGTCAGGGGGTCTCAGCCCCCGAGAAGCACCAAATACCGCGGTGACACTCCAAGATTAGGCGCACGACAGATTGCAGCCGTCGTCACTCGGGGCTTTGTGGCGTCTTGGCTACAGCGCCATGTCTTCGGCTAAGGGCGCTCCGCAGCCTGTTGGCGCTTGGGGTGTGAGTGTGGATCAAGCTCTTGGCACTGTACCAAAATGCACATGCTTCACAACGCTAATTAGCCTACTTATTATAACCCGCATAGGTCAGTAAATCGGATACGTTAATCTAACATCATCAACGAAATGTTGCTGCTGGAAAATTTCACGTGTTTCAAGTTGCTGCGTTTAACTATCGATATCTCGATAACATAAGAGAACAATAATAAGGTGAAATAAACTTTTGAACAACTAACAAAAACTACATTACAATAACAATTCAGGCTACGAAAAAATACGTTTTCTAAACTACTATAGTGAAAATAAACAAAAAATGTATAAACCAGTGAACACATAACATAAATAGCTACAGGGACATCATTTTACTTTTACTAACATGTCTAATGCTAACCTGGCTATATCTTTGGATTAAAGGTCTAGAACCGGAAACACCGCTTGCTCCCCCTTCCAAGACTGGCGTTCGATGATACTGGCGTAAAATACAAATCACTTCAGGGGGTAGACTATAGGAGGGAAGAAAAGTAGTTCATCCATTTACGTAAACTAGGAAATATCGCGATTTTGAGTTTGATAATTTTCATTAGGTTTTTGTTTAATCAAAATACAGTACTGTATTAACAACAAGTGTTTTTACTCACGAATTGAGCTATCCATTCGGACGTATTAATTATGCAGTGTGTATTGTACTGTTACAGCACATTAGCGTAAACTATAGAGAATGAAGTTAAATTCAAAAATAATCATAATATGGATATTTAAACACAATTTTGAAAATAGTGGCCGTTCATTTCGATACAGGCTTCAGTTCTTTTGTGCATATTATCGCACTATAGACTATTGTACCTAATTCCAATTACCAGTTTCGTCCTTCGTACTAGTAACTCATGTTGAAATAATTCTGTATCTACTCTACGTACTGTAAATTTAATCTTCACTTCTGCCCGATCCGAAAAGATAAAATTACTCACAAATGCTATCTACTGTCCGATCAAGTGGTTTTGTCGCAAGGTCGTAGAAAGGGGGGGGGAATCACGTGACAGTTAATTACTTAACGAGGCCCTTTCATTTAAGTTATTTTAAACAGTTGTATAATATTACGTAGACGTCCAATTCCTAACAGAAATTAATGTGTCCAGAAAAGAGCTAAGACAGCCCAGCTACTAGACTTTACAGAGGGGCGAACAGAAGCAGGTGGGAGAAATCGGGATGCGATTTAGGGAAACGGACGACAGTACCTGTACGAAAATATGATTCAATATTGAAAGCTCTTTCGTCCCTGGAAAACGCGAACATATTTCTAGAACGTACTATACTCACTAACGCAGTACTGCATACGTAGCCTTGGTTCTGTGTGGAGGACGTTTGGAAGTTTACTAGTAGAGAGGGTGGGAGTGAAGTACATTAAAAAACTCAGGTACAATAAAAATTGAAGTAAAAAGAAAATGATGTCCCTGTATATTTCTATACTTACTTATGGTTTTTAGAGACATAAGTCTGCCGTGGTGTTAGGCGTAATAGATCAACTATTGATCGGATATTTTGTATTCTACAGATAATGGAGAAAAAAAAATGACAGTATAAGGGTACAGTGCATCAGTTATTCATAGATTTCAAAAAGACATATGACTCGGTTAAGAGAGAAGTTTTATATGATTTTCTTATTGAATTTGGTATTCCCAAGAAATTAGTTCGATTAATTAAAATGTATCTCAGTGAAACGTACAGCAGAGTCCGTATAGGCCAGTTTCTGTCAGATGCGTTTCCAATTCACTGTGAGCTAAAGCAAGGAGATGCATTATCATCTTTACTTTTTAACTTTGCTCTAGATTATGCCATTAGGAAAGTCCAGGATAATAGAGAGGGTTTGGAATTGAACGGGTTACATCAGCTGCTTGTCTGTGCAGATGACGTGAATATATTAGGAGAAAATCCACAAAGGATTAGGGAAAACACTGGAATTTTACTTGAAGCAAGTAAAGCGATAGATTTGGAAGTAAATCCTGAAAAGACAAAGTATATGATTATGTATCGTGACGAGAATATTGTACGAAATGGAAATATAAAAATAGGATATTTATCCTTTGAAGAGGTGGAAAAATTCAAATATGTTTGAGCAGCAGTAACAAATATAAATGATACTTGGGAGGAAATTAAACACAGAATAAATATGGGAAATGCCTGTTATTATTCGGTTGAGAAGCTTTTATCATCCAGTCTACTGTCAAAAAATCTGAAAGTTAGAATTTATAAAACACTTATATTACCGGTTGTTCTTTGTGGTTGTGAAACTTGGACTTTCACTTTGATAGAGGAACAAAGGTTAAGGGTGTTTGAGAATAAGGTGTTTAGGAAAATATTTGGGGCTAAGAGGGATGAAATTACAGGAGAATGGACAAAGGTACACAACACAGAACTGCACGCATTGTATTCTTCACCTGACATAATTAGGAACATTAAATCCAGACGTTTGAGATGGGCGGGCATGTAGCACGTATGGGAGAATCCAGGAATGTATATAGAGTGTTAGTTGGGAGACCGGAGGGAAAAAGACCTTTGGGGAGGCCGAGACGTAGATGGGAAGATAATATTGAAATGGATTTGAGAGAGGTAGGATATGATGGTAGAGACTGGATTAATCTTGCTCAGGATAGGGACCAATGGCGGGCTTATTTGAGGGTGGCAATGAACCTCCGGGTTCCTTAAAAGTCATTAAGTAAGTAAGTAAGTAAGTAAGCATCAACTATTTAGCGTCGATGGAGATTGGTGAGATATTTGGCTAGATGAGGCCGAGGATTCGCCATAGATTACCTGATATTCCCTTACGATTTGGAAAAAACTCGGAAAAATCACAACCAGATCATCAGTCCAAGCGGGAATCGAAACCCTCCCGAGCAGAGCTCCGAATCTTAATAAAAAAAAAATGCATTCATTCATACTTTTCTGCCTAAGGTCAGGTCCTCCACCGCAAACCCAGCATTCTCCAATCTCCCCTCTTTGATATATCCCTCTTCGTTTTCGCATACAATCCATATAGGCCTTTAAAAGATTAGGATCCTTTTAAACATAATTAGCTTTCAGTGCATTAATACAAGTAAGCTCTGAACGACATGTAAACGCCTAATGTAAACGAGGGATAACACATACACGTAACTCAAGTTGTGATCTGTTTTCTTAGTAATACGTTTCGAATAGTATAACAGAGTTGTATCATTAGACACTTCTTAAAAATATCTGCCACTTCTGGTCTGCCAGTTCGTCTACAGCAATTTTTCATCGCCCATGGCCACTTGGACCTGTTAATTGTTGTTTCAGACTCTGCCTGGCTAACGAGGGCCAGAAGACGTCTTATGCTAACAGTGCGAGGGCAATTAAAGTGGTGGTCGTATAAATGGGCTAACATATACAACCATAAGTCACGGCCCAACCGAGGTCTTCCCTTCGGGGAAAGTAACCAATCAATCTAACGAGAAGCTTCTGATCTCTGCAGCATCTTTAATTGAGCAGAACTCTGTAGTCGGTGACACATAACTTTCAACACAAAAAAACAACTGGCAAAAGATACGGGAACGTTGGCACAAGGTGTATAAAAGTATACGACCTTAAAATTATTTTTTCCACTCATGCTGTGGTTAATATTATATATGTTGTATGTTGACGAGTAAATAGAACATTCATTCATTCATTCATTCATTCATTCATTCATTCATTCATTCATTCATTCATTCATTTTATTCCATAGATCTTACATGAGTAATGAAGCTTTAAGATGTGGAACAAGTCAAAATTTTACAATTACAATTTTTACAAATTTTTATAGTTTTACAATTTAGTAATTTTCTATAATTTTTACAATTTTGTGCAATTTTTTACAATATTTTGGTGAGATGTAGTGAGATGAGGTGAGGTCCGAGGATTCGCCAAAATATTACCCGGCATTTGCTTTTTGGTTGGGGAAAACCTCGGAAAAACCCAACCAGGTAATCAACTCAAGGGGGGGGTATTCAAATCAAAGGGGTTGATGCTAAGGGCTCGCCATAGACTCGCCATAGACCATCCGGCTTCAGTCCCACGTCTGTGGAAAACCTCGGAAGAAACCAAAGAACTTGCCTTCCAAGTGAATTAATTAATTAACTTATTTATTTATTTACTTATTTATTTATTTACTTACTTATTTATTTACTTATTTATTCACTTATTTACATAATTATTTATTTACTTATTTATTTAGTTACTTATTTACTTATTTATTTATTTACTTATTTACTTATTTTATTATTCATTTATTTATTTATTTATTTATTTACGTATTTATTTACTTACATACTTATTTACTTACTTATTTACTTACTTACTTTTACTTATTTACTTAATTATACTTATTTACTTATTTATTTATGTATTTATTTATTTATTTACTTATTTACTTACTTATTTACTTATTTATTTATTTACTTACTTATTTACTTACTTACTTTTACTTATTTACTTATTTTTACCTTATTTACATATTTATTTATTTATTTATTTACGTATTTACTTACTTATTTACTTATTTACTTACTTATTTACTTACTTACTTTTACTTATTTACTTAATTATACTTATTTACTTATTTATTTATGTATTTATTTAATTATTTATTTACTTATTTACTTACTTATTTACTTATTTATTTATTTACTTACTTATTTACTTACTTACTTTTACTTATTTACTTATTTTTACCTTATTTACATATTTATTTATTTATTTATTTATTTATTCTGGCGTAATTAAGACCATCAGGCCTTCTCTTCCCGTTAAACTTGATATAACCTTGATTATTGAATTCGACATTGAAAAACGAGAAGACAAATTGAATTTACTTGAATATTATTTATAATTAACGCTAATTATTATAGTAACAGAACATAACCTTCTGCGACAGTATTGGATTTCCAGCCTCCGTGACTTTTCGCTAATTCTCTTTCGATTGCATATCCGAGAATAATCGATACTTGCGGTTTTATAACGGTACAAAGCTGACTTGTGATTGGCTGAACACCTGTAAGCTGAGTTGTCATTGGCTGAACACCTGTACTTTAATGAGTAGATGTACTTTAATGACATGCATTAAAGGACTGGTACCAGGTGTATAATTACTACATTTCGGCATGGTCGAGCATAAAAGTTAAAAAAATACCATCCTCTCCCCTTAATTGGATTCGACGGGACTGCAACCCGGATCCATAGCACGGAGAGCCTGCCGCTCAAGTGGTGTTTGTTGCTGCAAGAACCCTAATTTCAAACACACGGTTCGAAACGCGCCCGAGTCCCCGACGGAAACGCACGAAACCAGGAGGTGGCGTAATGAATAACATCAAAAGCATCTAAATGTAACGTAAAAAGCTCAAAGTTAACATTCAGACGGGTTTGTTGAGTATAACTCACAAAAATTTGCTTTGTGGAATGAAGTCGGCGGAGTGACATAGGTGGCGTGCGGTTGTGTTTACACAGCGGTCCGCATCCATCACGCGGCCCCGCCCCTCCCCGCGGCCTCGCACTAGGAGTGTCAATAAGTCACGGCTCGTGCAGCCTACTTTCCTTGCACTAAAACACGGTTGGTCCTGATTTTCTCGTAAAAATCGTTCCTTTCAACAGACTTACGTCAATGTGTAGGGAAATAATAGGGGCTTACTTACTTACTTACTTGCATACTTACTTACTTACTTACTTAGTGGCTTTTAAGAAACCCGAAGGTTCATTGCCGCCCTCACATAAGCCCGCCATCGGTCCCTATCCTGTGCAAGATTAATCCAGTCTCTATCATCATATCCCACCTCCATCAAATCCATTTTAATATTATCCCCCCCATCTACGTCTCGGTCTCCCCAAAGGTATTTTCCTCCGGTCTCCCAACTAACACTCTATATGCATTTCTGGATTCGCCCATACGTGCTACATGCCCTGCCCATCTCAAACGTCTTGATTTAATGTTCCTAATTATGTCAGGTGAAGAATACAATGCGTGCAGTTCTGTGTTGTGTAACTTTCTCCATTCTCCTGTAACTTCATCCCTCTTAGCCCCAAATATTTTCCTAAGAAACTTATTCTCAAACATCCTTAATCTCTGCTCCTCTCTCAGAGTGAGAGTCCAAGTTTCACAACCATACAGAACAACCGGTAATATAACTGTTTTATAAATTCTAATTTTCAGATTTTTTGACAGCAGACTAGATGATAAAAGCTTCTCAACCGAATAATAACACGCATTTCCCATATTTATTCTGCGTTTAATTTCCTCCCGAGTGTCATTTATATTTGTTACTGTTGCTCCAAGATATTTGAATTTTTCCACCTCTTCGAAGTTTAAATCTCCAACTTTTATAGTTCCATTTCGTACAATATTCTGATCACGAGACATAATCATATACTTAGTCTTTTCGGGATTTACTTCCAACCCTTTCTCTTTACTTGCTTCAAGTAGAATTTCCGTGTTTTCCCTAATCGTTTGTGGATTTTCTCCTAACATATTCACGTCATCCGCATAGACAAGAAGCTGATGTAACCCGTTCAATTCCAAACCCTCTCTGTTATCCTGCACTTTCCTAATGGCATACTCTAGAGCAATGTTAAAAAGTAAAGGTGATAGTGCATCTCCCTGCTTTAGCCCACAGTGAATTGGAAAAGCATCAGATAGAAACTGGCCTGTACGGACCCTGCTGTACGTTTCACTGAGACACATTTTAATTAATGGAACTAGTTTCTTGGGAATACCAAATTCAATAAGAATATCATATAATACTTCTCTCATAACCGAGTCATATGCCTTTTTGAAATCAATGAATAAATGTTGTACTCTTCCCTTATACTCCCATTTTTTTCTCCAATATCTGTCGAATACAAAAAATCTGATCAATAGTCGATCTATTACGCCTAAAACCGCATTGATGATCCGCAATAATTTCATACGTACGGAGTTAATCTTCTCAAAAGAATATTGGACAAAATTTTGTACGACGTCAACAAAAGAGATATTCCTCGAAAGTTACCACAGTTATTCTTGTTCCCCTTTCATTAGTTGTTTTTTTTAGTTGGTTATTCAACGACGCTATATCAACTACTAGGTTATTTAGCGTCGATGAGATTGGTGATAGCGAGATGGTATTTGGCGAGGTGAGGCCGAGAATTCGCCATAGATTACCTTGCATTCACATTACGGTTGGGGAAAACCTCGGAAAAAAACCCAACCAGGTAATCAGTCCAAGCGGGGATCGAACCCGCGCCCGCACGCAACTTCAGACCGGCAGGCAAACGTCTTAACCGACTGAGCCACGGGGCTAGTTGTTGTTGTTGTCTAGTCAACTGTCCGAAGACAGATTTGAACCTTAAAAGTGATAATGTGCATATGCCATCAAGGCTTATTACGAAAATGGTGAAAGTTTCGTGACTTCACAGCGTTTGTTTCGGCAACATTACAATATCCGTCATAATGATCCAGTGCCAACTGCAAGGAATAATTTAGTGAAATTTGCATATGTAAAAATGATAATTACACTTCATATGTTATACATTGAAAATAGTAAGTCAAGCAGTGCAAAGATATTTGAATTTGATATAAAAATTGTATGCATTATAATTTTAAAAATTCCCGAAGATTTTTATAACACTTAAATTTCTAAACGAGACCAATTTTACTCAAAATGGAACATATAAAACACAAAAACTCTAAAAAGAAAAAAAAAAATGCGTCTGTGACATATTACACATTTGCATCCAGTGTTCCTGTTTTCTTTTTCTCTATTTTTTATTTTCTTTGTTTCGCGTTTTTCTGGTCTCTGGATTATCAAATCGAAAATAAAGTAAGTGTTTGGAATCTTTGTACAGACAGGGCAGCCCTGAACACAGATCTCCCAAACTGCCCGTCAAAAACAGTGGACCTACATGTCTTCGTGTTCAAATTTGTAACTAGAATATAACATCAGAAGAGCAATAAGGATTTTCAATAGGTTTTTAGCTGCATTCTTTGTCCAATACGAATTCTGTTTCTAGCTTCTAACTTCACATTTGTTCATGATGTAATATCTTGAAAAATATTACCATCAAATAAGGTCGACCAGACATCTTTGTTACGATTTCCACTAAATGTCTTACATGCGTGGTTAAACCAGACATCCCTGGCTTGCCGAAGAACGCGTCAGATCCTTGGTGGTTCTTGAGACTTCAAAACAAAACCGTTTTTCAGTGTAAATAAGGCCTCCATCAACACCTGAAGTGCCTGGATTATCTACATTTACACTTACGCACCACCTGAACTCACTTCTTCCTCAAAAACTGAGGTATGATCTACTGGGTGTTCAGTTCAAAATGTGTCTTGGCTCGCTGTATGCCGTCATGTGGCTAGCTGATGAGCCTAGAGAATTCAATCTTCCTACACTTCCGCAGCTCAGGTGTATAATCTAAGAGGCAGAGAAGTTGGCTAGCAAGTACGGCGTTCATTCTGAAGAGTACGTGCCGATACGTACGGTAACGCCGGTAGTGGCAGGAATGTGAACTGTTTGGAAATACGTACTGTCGGGATATGGGGAGAGGGTTAAGACCATTACTTACGTATTTGTTGACATTAACTTCGACGGTCAACATGGACACGGAGCATTTGATTTGTGTTGTGGAATGTTACCGTACGCAACCGATGATAACAAATACCCTGCGTACGACTTGCCGGCGCAAAACACAGTTCGAAAGAGGTTATGGTAGCACACAGACCGTACAGACCGCCATCTCTTGCTACGACGTTCAAGTTATACCGTACACGTTCTCAAGTTCAGATTGAAGAACGCCTTAAATAATAGGCAACTTCTCTAACATATAAACTGAAACTTGCTTCAAATCGGTGACCCAACATCAGTGACGTCATGACACACTTTGAAATGAACACCCAGTATTAACTTTGGTTACATGGATCTTCTTGACCAGGAATAAACCAGGGGTCAATATATGAATCATCTGAAGAGAACAACTGTTGCTAATGCTAACATTGACGACGCTGTTGCTAATACTAACACTGACGACGCTGTTGATAATACTAACATAGACGACGTTGTTTCTAATACTAACATTGACGACGATGTTGCTAATGCTAACATTGACAAAGTTGTTGCTAATACTAACATAGACGACGTTATTTCTAATACTAACATTGATGACGCTGTTGCTAATACTAACATAGACGACGTTGTTTTTTTAAGTAGGTTATTTTACGACGCTTTATCAACATCTTAGGTTATTTAGCGTCTGAATGAGATGAAGGTGATAATGCCGGTGAAATGAGTCCGGGGTCCAGCACCGAAAGTTACCCAGCATTTGCTCATATTGGATTGAGGGAAAATCCCGGAAAAAACCTCAACCAGGTAACTTACCCCGACCGGGAATCGAACCCGGGCCACCTGGTTTCGCGGCCAGACGCGCTAGCCGTTACTCCACAGGTGTAGACACGACGTTGTTTCTAATACTAACATTGACAACGCTGTTTCTAATATAACATTGACGACGCTGTTGCTAATGCTAACATTGACAACGTTGTTTCTAATACTAACATTGACAACGCTGTTTCTAATATAACATTGACGACGCTGTTGTTAATGCTAACATTGACAACGTTGTTTCTAATACTAACATTGACGACGCTGTTGCTAATGCTAACATTGACGACGTTGTTTCTAATACTAACATTGACGACGCTGTTGCTAATGCTAACATTGACGACGTTATTTCTAATACTAACATTGACAAGTTGTTGCTAATACTAACATTGACGACGGTGTTGCTAATGCTAACATTGACAACGTTGTTGCTAATAATAACATTGACAACGTTGTTGCTAATAGTATATTGACGTCGTTGTTGCTGAAGCTAACGTAGACGATGTTGTTTCTAATACTAACATAGACGACGCTGTTGCTAATACTAACATTGACGATACGGTTGCTAATACTAACATAGATTACGTTATTTCTAATGCTATCATTGACAACGTTGTTTCTAATACTAACATTGACGACGCTGTTGCTAATGCTGACACTGAAAACGTTGTTGCAAATACTAAGATTGACGACGATGTTGTTGCTAATACTAACATAGTCGACGCCGTTTCTAACAGTGATACTGTCGATGCAGAAGTGAAGATGCTCCAGATATAAATCGATAATGCTGATGTTGAAAATACTGATAATAGTAGAAATTATAATTGATTTTATTATAATATTGTTAACATTACTTCGTAATAATAATAATAATAATAATAATAATAATAATAATAATAATAATAATAATAATAATAATATCATTATCAAAGATGAAAGGATTTTCCTCCCGCACCTCTTTCGTCCGATTTCACTTCCTTCTCAATATTAAACTTTAATTAGATAACTGCATACTGAGTTGACTATTTCCAACCCACCAAAGCCTCCATGGAGGGATTCTGTGCTGTCGCCAAGATCTAGAGCGTCCAAGAAGAACGGCTCACGTCTGGATGCTGTCGTCCCATAATAACACGCAGGCAATGAATGGATGGGACAACATGTAAAATTTGTTCATTTACGTTCAAACACACACAAACACGCCATGTGTTTTCTTCGAGACCACGCTCAAGATAAATGCCCCCATATTTATGTCCCACACTCACCTCCCCTTTTCTTTGTGTTTGCACTTGGAATCCGTTTCTAACGATCTGTTAGTGTTTGTCCACGAAAATATTGTAAATGCGATTAAGTTCTGGTGTGCTTCAAACCATGTTGTGTAACGGAAATGCTTCCAGTGTGCTGGGACTATGTACATAGCTAACACATGCTAGTCACATTTATAGGAATCGACTCTAATCATTCAAGAAGGAAGGCACTTTCTAAAACAAGCGTACGTCAGGGTGAACCAGAAATCTGGACAAAAGTACTTTCACACCAGAATTGTCTACGACTACTTATACCAGGCCTGCACAAGGTTTGCGCTCTCCGAGCCGGCTCACAGCTCATGAGCGGAATGCAGATATTAGCTGCGCTCTGTATAAGGGTGGACTGGAAGAAGGGGTCATCTCGTACAAAATATACACAAAAAGAAGTACTAGTACGAGTGCTTATGAAATGAATTCCCGTTCATTGTTTGCAAAACTATCTTGGACTATTATTAATTAATAAAGAAATATTTATTTTACAGAAGTAATAGAAATTCTATAGCTAATTACATGTGCAATATCATTTTGTTATATTTTTATTTATCAGTACATCAAAACGAGGTTTTATGCTGCTGGCAGCTGAAAGGAACAGCAGCCTACTGATCGTAATGAAACATCAGTTACAGATGTTCGATGTCTGCCTTTATTAAAGTTGATTATAGAAAACAGTTGCTCACAAATATAAATGTTAAGCCAAACATAGCAATCATTTTCACAGCCAGCCTGTGTGGTCGTGGATATTATTGCTAATGTTTAGTCTTGTAAAACTCAGCCAGGCTAGTAGTATTATTCAAACGATCTTTAGCTCTTAGGGCACATTGAAGATCAATAAGTTCGAGCTGTAAATCGTTAAATGTTAAATGTTATGTTCCGTCTTTTAGATTCCTCCATACTGTACTGTAGCAGTAGGTAAGCAACGTGAAACAGTTACTGAGAATAGGCCTACACACTGCACTCCACTAGATAGCTTAGTGGTCGTTTCCCTCTCCTCTACCTAGAGCAAGTCTATATCATTCTGACGTATCTTCCTCTCCGTTTCGGCGAGCGGTAAACACCGCTCTTCCGCTCTGAAGGAGCGCGCGCGCTCGTTGAGCGCTGTTTGTGCAGGCCTGACTTATACCCTTGATCAGGTCAAGTGGCGGAAGTATTTGTGGTGGGAAAATGATGTTGGTTTTACGGTAATAGCGGAAGTGGTGCTGATTGTAAAAATTATAAAACATTATTGAAACGTACGTAACGATACTATATATGCATATAGAGTGTTAGTTGGAAGACCTGAGGGAAAAAAAGACCTTTGGGGAGGCCGAGACGTAGATGAGAACATAATATTAAAATGGATTTCTGAGAGGTGGGATATGATGATAGAGACTGGATTAATCTTGTTCAGAATAGGGACCGATGTCGGGCTTATGGGAGGACGGGAAAATGAACCTCGGGTTCTTTAAAACTCATTTGTAAGTAACTTGAATTAAATGTCTCACATTACAATTTAATGGACACTAGGACAAAGTTTTTGGCGAAAATGTTAAAAAAAAATCATATGAAACCCTTAGAATAATACTGTCATAACTACCAAAAGTTAGTTTTGAATAAAGGCAAGATAAACATTTCAGATTTGAATAATTTCAAGGGAAAAATTGTTCCGGGGCCGGGTATAGATCCCGGGACCTCTGGTTGAACGTACCAGCGCTCTGTCAACTGAGCTACCCGGGAACTCCACCCGACATCGTCTCAACTTTTCCCTTTATATCCACACAACTCGCCACACAAGCAGAGGTCCCGGGATCGATACCCGGCCCCGGAACAATTTTTCCCTTGAAATTATTAAAATCTGCTTTACAGGGAGCTTTACCTGAAAGACTAGATTTGCACAAAACATTTCATAGTCTGGTAGGCTACATTTAATAATTCTGCACGTAGCTTTTAAAAATGGCTGCAAATCTGAAAAATTTGCGTACATGGGCTGAATATTGGATAATATGTTATATATATTAATATACCGCAGCCCTAGAATAATACTGCCGTAAATCCCAAAAGTTGAATTTTGAGTTACAGACAGTTTTGTAATCTTTATTTAATCCTCTATCAAACAGTAGAATTGTCGTATCTCTAAGTTGAAAGGCAAAGTCTGTAGGACTCATATACTGAAACTTGGTAATGCTGATGTTTCGTACTTACGAAGGAAAATACAAGGAGAACAGGGGACGAAGAAGAAAGGAAAGGAAATACAAGAAGAAGGCAAGAGGAATAAGGGAATACAAGGAGAACAAGGGGAATAAGGAAATGCAAGAAGAACAAGGGGAATAAGGAAATGCAAGAAGAACAAGGGGAAAATAGGTAATATTATAGATTTATTATAGATTTATTAATTTGTCCTACAGAATAATATCTGTAATATTGACAATTAATATTTAAGGAGAAAAATTCGCTCCGGCGCCGGGGATCGAACCCGGGTCCTTGGTTCTACGTATCAAGCGCTCTGACCACTGAGCTACGCCGAATTCAATCCACAGCACCGGATCGAATCCTCCTCCTTCAATGTTTCCCTTTGTGGCCTGACTCCAAGTTAGGCATATATGTTGACGTATATGTCCAATGTCAACTGCCATTATACTAGGAGCGCACTCAGTTGAGTGACTTGTTTGGCCGGGATTCCGCATTTACGTTTTTCTCCTTAAATATTAATTGTAAGTATTACAGATATTATTCTGTAGGACATTAATGAATCTATAATATTCTCATAGCTGCACTGCATATATTTGTACACATTACTGTGCACGTAACTGCGGAATCCCGGCCAAACAAGTCACTCAGCTGAGTGCGCTCCTAGTATAATGGCGGTTGACATTGGACATATACGTCAACATAATGTGCCTAACTGGGAGTCAGGCCACAAAGGGAAACATTGAAGGAGAAGGATTTGGTCCGGTGCTGTGGATTGAATTCGGCGTAGCTCAGTGGTCAGAGCGCTTGGTACGTAGAATCAAGGACCCGGGTTCGATCCCCGGCGCCGGAGAGAATTTTTCTCCTTAAATATTAATTGAAAAAATGTAAGACAAGGGGAAGAAGGGAGAGATAAGGGGAATACAAGGAGACGAGGAAGAAAGTATGGTGAATATAAGCAGAAGTCATGGTGAACGAAGGGAATAAGGAAATACAAGGAGAACGAGAGAAATAGAAGGAGAAAAAGGTGAATACCAAGAAGGATAAGGCGAGAAAGAATTGCATTTTTATGTGTCGGTCAATTTTCAAGTCTTAGTGAGGAAAAAGCCGCAGTTGTACATCACTTAATTAAAAGTATCTAAATACTGTGTTCTTAAAAAAAAAAACCCCGGACTCGAAGCACGAAACCACTCGTCGGTAACATTGCAATTAACCCAGAATTCAGCTGCAACATTGCAAAAATGAATTATAGCATAACATTTCCTAGTGTTAAAAAGCAAGGTTTTCGACTTTTTGGGAGAGGGACAAGGTATAACGTAATAAAGGCTTGCCTTGTACACAGTGTGGTTGTTCAATAAAGTACAATCCGACATCGGGGGTATCTGCAAGCGTGTTAATGAACACAACCCCTGCGAGGATTCCTCCTCATCCCAGACTCTGCTTCACACGTTACGGGGCGTATAAAAACATCGCCAGGATTATCTGTAGACAGCGCAGCACTCCAGTGCAAAACGCAGTAGATCCTTGTTTTCTACACCCCCTCAATTATTATTCATAAAGCTGTTGCAAGTCAAGGCTTGGCTACAGTTGCTGCTGACCCGGCTTCTAAATTAATATACGGCGGGCCCGGCTCGGCAGTCTCTGCGGAACCTGGACGGTTTGTAGGTTAGGACTAGCCACTTCCCCCCTCCCCCTGCCGACTACACTGCAAGAGCGGTGTACGAGTTTCATCCGCCAGATTGCTCTGCCTGTACCTTGAGAGATAGAGAGGGATGTATTTGGCCAACTTCGCTACCATAGTGATGCAGTTTATAATCTTGTTTTGTCTTGAGTACTGAATTAAAACACAAAATCTTCCTCATTTCCCTTGAATTATCATTTTGTCAAGGCTTCACAAATACTTAAAAGGTTGTGTCTTTTTTTAATGATAAAAGGTACTAGGTTTGATTCCCGTTGTAAGCAGGGTTGCCAGACGTTTTGGATTTCCCAGGATTGTTCTGGATTTTCAAGTGTCCTATGCCCTGGATTGATTTATACAGGGTGATCCATTTGGGTATACTTACTTACTTATTTACTTACTTACTTACTGGCTTTTAAGGAACCCGGAGGTAGTTTTTTTTCTCGCTCCGTAAGTTTTAATGTTTATTTTAAGACTTGAGAGTTGATGAATGGAGTTGTGTTAAAAATACGTTGCAAGTTGGTTGAAATGTATGGAGAAATTCGGGTTTTACTTTTTTTATTGTATATAATCTTTAGTTTTTTTATTTAAGTCCAATTTTTTCATTGCCTCCCTCACATAAGCCTGCCATTAGTCCCTATCCTGAGCAAGATTAATCCAGTCTCTACCATCATATCCCACCTCCCTTAAATCCATTTTAATATTATCCTCCCATCTACGTCTTGGCCTCCCCAAAGGTCTTTTTCCCTCCGGCCTCCCAACTAACACTCTATATGCATATCTGGATTCGCCCATACGTGCTACATGTCCTGCCCATCTCAAACGTCTGGCTTTTATGTTCCTAATTATGTCAGGTGAAGAATACAATGCGTGCAGCTCTGCGTTGCGTAACTTTCTCAATACTCCTGTAACTTCATCCCTCTTAGCCCTAAATATTTTCCTAAGCATCTTATTCTCAAACATCTTTAATCTATGTTACTCTCTCAATGTGAGAGTCCAAGTTTTACAACCATACAGAACAACCAGTAATATAACTGTTTTATAAATTCTAACTTTCAGAATTTTTGACAGCAGACTAGATGACAAAAGCTTCTCAACCGAATAATAACAGGCATTTCCCATAGGCCTATTTATTCTGTGTTTAATTTCCTCCCGAGTGTCATTTATATTTGTTACTGTTGCTCCAAGATATTTCAATTTTTCCACCTCTTCGAAGGATAAATCTCCAATTTTTATAGTTCCATTTCGCACAATATTCTGGTCACGAGACATAATCATATACTTAGTCTTTTCGGGATTTACTTCCAACCCTATCGCTTTACTTGCTTCAAGTAGAATTTCCGCGTTTTCCCTAATCGTTTCCCATTTGGGTATGGATAAATTAAAAACACCGTAAAACATTTACTACTGAACTTTATTTGTTGAAACACTGAAAGATGGGAGATTCCTCAGAGTTCAACATGACCCCCCTTGTGCACCCTGCACAACTCATAACGGTGATGCAATTCAGCCCATGTCCGTTGTAACATAAGAGGGGTGATTTGTTGAAAAGCTTGAGTAATTTTTACTCTCAGATCATCAATGTTCCTGGGTTCCTGTGAATAGACAATGTCTTTAACAAAACCCCATACGAAGAAGTCAGGAGGGCCTAGATCTGGGGAGTTTGAGGACCAAGCCAAGAGATAGCTGCTCCTCGTACTGGGTTTCGCCTGTGACCTCCTGCATGTTCTTTTAACACAGAACCTGTTTCTACAAATATTCGACATCACAACATTATGGAATCGTATTTAGGTACATTACGCACGCCATACTCACGTCGAAATTCCCTTTGAACTCTTTTAACACTCTCAAATTTAGCATACCAAAGAACACATTGTGCCCGCTGTTGATTTGTAGTAGCCAATTTAATCATCTACGATTTTCATTTGTCCTTTCAGATTATGCGTTGTTGATTGTCATATATGGAAACTCCCATCTTTTAATCATAATAAAACCAGCAAGAATTTTTTCCTGCTATCATAATAGCTTTATAATAATAAATTAATATTATCCATACCCTAACGGGTCAGACTGTATTTTAACCCGGAATGTCAAATAAATTGGAAAAATACAATTTTTTGATCATTTCTATAAAATTATTTTTAAAATTCTTTATTCAATTTTTCAAGACCCTGTCCATCCCATGTGCAACGTCACGACCAATGCCTGGCGCCTCTTATCGGGTTATATTGAAATAAAATTGATGATGCTGTAGTATGTATTAGGTATTATACATATTTTTCTAAATTATAGACATCAGCTCAAAGAATTTGAGTGACCACAAGGGTCCTGAATACAATAAACATGTACAATATAATGTGATGTGATACATTAAAGAAAAAAGAAAGTTAATTGTTGAAGGCAAATATAAGTTGATTAATTGAAATAGAGATGATGATGTAATATTTGAAGATAATCCTTGATAATATTTACAAGGACAGACATTACATAATAACAAGGAATGTGAAGTTCCTTAAGATAATTCCATGTGAATTTTGTAATAGAACCTCTACTGCCAAACAGCAAGCCAATGACAGACCATTGTTTAAGAGGGACGTTGTACTTTTGAGAAAGATACGGCAGACAAGGTTCATACATGGACTTCTTCTCAATATCAACCTCGGTGGCCTGATTTAGGTTTCTTTCGAAACGGATAGTAGGGTCAAGAACAAGAGCCCGTTTTAAGCGTCCGTTGATAGCAATAACAATAATGTCTGCCCGTCTAAAAGAACCATCTGATGATACACAATGTACTTTCTTATGAATCTACCAATTTAAAGTTTTTAACGATGTCGCCAAAGCATGTCGTACACGATGATGTCTAGCATTGATCAGCAGCTAGCCTTTAGGGCATTGTCCAAGCACGTGTCCAAGTGTTTCAAGCTCACTACAGTCTGGATGACGGCAGCGGGTTGTGCTTAGAGTTCTGCGCGGTATCTTTATTCTTTACTCTCTCTGAAAGTTGATTTATTATTAATAGTATTTAAACACTGTATCATGCATTTTTTCTGTATAGATCAGGCTGTAATATGACATTGTTTTTCCAGACTTTATCAATAATTCATAGGGAAATTTCATAATCCAGGAAAAACGTAAAAAACTTAGACGTTTAGGCCCTATATAAATAGTTTAATTGCATAAAACGAATAAAATCAGTTGTATTGCAAACTGAATGAATTCAAATGTGTAGTCACGTTCAGGTATACACTATCGTCAACTGTCCTGGATTCCTGATGAGAGAATCTGGCAACCTGGTTGTAAGAATCTGTGATAATAAACGTCTTAGTTCAACTCGGTTTCTAATAACCAAGAGGAGGATAAAAGGAGAGGAAAATGAAGAGGAAGAAGCTGAGGAAAATGGAGATAAAGAGAATAATGGAGAAGAGAGGACGAGGAAGAAAATGATGTAGAGAAAAAGAGGGGGAGAAAGAAAAATGAAAAAGAAAGAACGAAGGATATGAAGAGAAGGAAAAAGAGGAAGCGGCCACTGCAGAATCAAGGGAGAAAAACGAAGAAGCAGAGAGGAATTAACAAAGCGAAGAAGAACAATAAAGAGCAGGAAAAAAATAAGTAAGAGATGCAGGAGAAAGCTGACGAAGAACAGGGAAAAACCGATGAAGACTATCAGAAGAAAACTGATGTGTATCAGGAGTAAAATAAATTTATGAAGAGCAGTTGGGGACAACTGATTAAGAGGATCAGGAGAAAACTGATGAAGAACAGGGAAAAACCGATGAAGGCTATCAGAAGAAAACTGATGTGTATCAGGAATAAAATAAATTGATGAAGAGCAGCTGGGGACAACTGATTAAGAGGATCAGGAGAAAACTGATGAAGATGAGCAGGAGAAATCTGACGAGGAGAATGAGAAAATTTATCAAGAGGAGCAGAGGGAAACTGATGGAGAGCAGGGAAAACTGATGAAGAGAAGTAGGAGGAAATTGATGAAGAGAATCAGGGAAAAACTAATGAAGAGAAGGAGTACAAAATTGATGAAGAGAAGCAGCGGGAACCTGATGGTAAAGAGCACAGAAAATCTGATGAAAAACAGGAAAACCTGATAAATGGCAACAAGGAATTCGATGAAGAGGATATAGTGAAAACTGATGAAGGGGATCAGGAGAAAATCGATGGAAACAGTCCAGAACTGTTAAAGAGGAGCAGGAAAAGTAAATATTGTGAAACTGAAGAAGAGCAGGAGTAAACAAATGAAGAGGAACACAGGAAAACTGATGAAGAGTAGCAGGAGAAAATTGATGCAGAGAAGTAGTTCAAAACTGTTAAAGAGGAGCAAGAAAAGTGTAGAGTGGGAAACTGAAGAAGAGCAGGAGTAAACAAATGAAGAGGAACACAGGAAAACTGATGAAGAGTAGCAGGTAAAAACTAATGAAAGAGAGGTATAGGAGAAAATTCATAAGTGCAGTACGAAAGAACTGATGAAGAGGAGCAGTTTCCTTACAGCTATTTTTGCTCATCTTCGCTTTTTTTCCCCATTCTTCATAATCTTTTTGTCTTCTTTCTTTAGCTTCCTTCCTTTCATTCTTCTCTTTTTTCCTATCAGTTTCTTCCTCTATCAGTTTCAAACGTTTCTCCCTCTTCTTCCTCTTCTTCTTACCACATTTGCTTAATCAAAGCCTTTTATTTCTATTTTCTTCTCCCTCTTTCCTTCCTTTCGCCATTATTTTCTACATTTTCCTCTTCCTTTTCTCAATATTTTCTTCCTCGCCTTTATTTTGTCATTATTTTCGTCTTTCCTCTTTATCTTCCCACTATTTTACTCTTTATATATTCCTCTTTATCTTCCCACTATTTTACTCTTTATATATTCCTCTTTATTTTCCCACTATTTTATTCTTTATATTTTCCTCTTTATTTTCCCCACCATTTTACTCTTTATATATTCCTCTTTATTTTCCCACTATTTTATTCTTTATATTTTCCTCTTTATTTTCCCACTATTTTATTCTTTATATTTTCCTCTTTATTTTCCCCACTATTTTACTCTTTATATATTCCTCTTTATTTTCCCACTATTTTATTCTTTATATTTTCCTCTTTATTTTCCCACTATTTTATTCTTTATATTTTCCTCTTTATTTTCCCACTATTTCATTCTTTATATTTTCCTCTTTATTTTCCCACTATTTCATTCTTTATATTTTCCTCTTTATTTTCACACTATTTTATTCTTTATATTTTCCGCTTTATTATACCACTATTTTATTCTTTATATTTTCCTCTTTATTTTTCCACTCTTTCATTCTTTATATTTTCCTCTTTATTTTCCCACTATTTCATTCTTTTTATTTTCCTCTTTATTTTCCCACTATTTT
The DNA here is from genome assembly GCF_040183065.1 of Periplaneta americana. NCBI lineage: Eukaryota > Metazoa > Arthropoda > Insecta > Blattodea > Blattidae > Periplaneta > Periplaneta americana. The sequence continues at coordinate 24,114,411 of NC_091130.1, forward strand.
ATTCTTTATATTTTTCTCTTTATTTTCCCACTATTTCATTCTTTATATTTTCCTCTTTATTTTCCCACTATTTCATTCTTTATATTTTCCTCTTTATTTTCCCACTATTTTATTCTTTATATTTTCCGCTTTATTATACCACTACTTTATTCTTTATATTTTCCTCTTTATTTTTCCACTATTTCATTCTTTATATTTTCCTCTTTATTTTCCCACTATTTCATTCTTTATATTTTCCTCTTTATTTTCCCACTATTTTATTCTTTATATTTTTCTCTTTATTTTCCCACTATTTCATTCCTTTTATTTTCCTCTTTATTTTCCCCCTATTTTATTCTTTATATTTTACTCTTAATTTTCGCACTATTTCATTCTTTATATTTTCCTCTTTATTATACCACTATTTTATTATTTATATTTTCCGCTTTATTATACCACTATTTTATTCTTTATATTTTCCGTTTTATTATACCACTATTTTATTCTTTATATTTTCCTCTTTATTTTTCCACTGTTTCATTTTTTATATTTTCCTCTTTATTTTCCCACTATTTCATTATTTATTTTTTCCTCTTTATTTTCCCACTATTTTATTCTTTATATTTTCCTCTTTATTTTCCCACTATTTTATTCTTTATATTTTCCTCTTTATTTTCCCCACTATTTTACTCTTTATATATTCCTCTTTATTTTCCCACTATTTTATTCTTTATATTTTCCTCTTTATTTTCCCACTATTTCATTCTTTATATTTTCCTCTTTATTTTCCCACTATTTCATTCTTTATATTTTTCTCTTTATTTTCCCACTATTTTATTCTTTATATTTTCCTCTTTATTTTCCCACTATTTCATTCTTTATATTTTACTCTTTATTTTCCCCCTATTTTATTCTTTATATTTTACTCTTTATTTTCGCACTATTTCATTCTTTATATTTTCCTCTTTATTATACCACTATTTTTTTCTTTATATTTTCCTCTTTATTTTCCCACTATTTCATTCTTTATATTTTCCTCTTTATTTTCCCACTATTTTATTCTTTATATTTTTCTCTTTATTTTCCCACTATTTCATTCCTTTTATTTTCCTCTTTATTTTCCCCCTATTTTATTCTTTATATTTTACTCTTAATTTTCGCACTATTTCATTCTTTATATTTTCCTCTTTATTATACCACTATTTTATTATTTATATTTTCCGCTTTATTATACCACTATTTTATTCTTTATATTTTCCGTTTTATTATACCACTATTTTATTCTTTATATTTTCCTCTTTATTTTTCCACTGTTTCATTTTTTATATTTTCCTCTTTATTTTCCCACTATTTCATTATTTATTTTTTCCTCTTTATTTTCCCACTATTTTATTCTTTATATTTTCCTCTTTATTTTCCCACTATTTTATTCTTTATATTTTCCTCTTTATTTTCCCCACTATTTTACTCTTTATATATTCCTCTTTATTTTCCCACTATTTTATTCTTTATATTTTCCTCTTTATTTTCCCACTATTTCATTCTTTATATTTTCCTCTTTATTTTCCCACTATTTCATTCTTTATATTTTCCTCTTTATTTTCCCACTATTTCATTCTTTATATTTTCCTCTTTATTTTCCCACTATTTTATTCTTTATATTTTCCTCTTTATTTTCCCACTATTTCATTCTTTATATTTTACTCTTTATTTTCCCCCTATTTTATTCTTTATATTTTACTCTTTATTTTCGCACTATTTCATTCTTTATATTTTCCTCTTTATTATACCACTATTTTTTTCTTTATATTTTCCGCTTTATTATACCACTATTTTATTCTTTATATTTTCCTCTTTATTTTTCCACTGTTTCATTCTTTATATTTTCCTCTTTATTTTCCCACTATTTCATTCTTTATATTTTCCTCTTTATTTTCCCACTATTTTATTCTTTATATTTTTCTCTTTATTTTCCCACTATTTCATTCCTTTTATTTTCCTCTTTATTTTCCCCCTATTTTATTCTTTATATTTTACTCTTAATTTTCGCACTATTTCATTCTTTATATTTTCCTCTTTATTATACCACTATTTTATTATTTATATTTTCCGCTTTATTATACCACTATTTTATTCTTTATATTTTCCTTTTTATTATACCACTATTTTATTCTTTATATTTTCCTCTTTATTTTTCCACTGTTTCATTTTTTATATTTTCCTCTTTATTTTCCCACTATTTCATTATTTATTTTTTCCTCTTTATTTTCCCACTATTTTATTCTTTATATTTTCCTTCTTATTTTCCCACTATTTCATTCTTTATATTTTCCTCTTTATTTTCCCACTATTTTATTCTTTATATTTTCCGCTTTATTATACCACTATTTTATTCTTTATATTTTCCTCTTTATTTTTCCACTGTTTCATTCTTTATATTTTCCTCTTTATTTTCCCACTATTATATTCTTTATATTTTCCTCTTTATTTTCCCACTATTTTATTCTTTATATTTTTCTCTTTATTTTCTCACTATTTTATTTTTTATATTCTCTTCTATTTTTCCACTATTTCATTCTTTATATTTTCCTCTTTATTTTCCCACTATTTCATTATTTATTTTTTCCTCTTTATTTTCCCACTATTTTATTCTTTATATTTCCTCTTTATTTTCCCACTATTTCATTCTTTATATTTTCCTCTTTATTTTCCCAACTATTTTATTCTTTATATTTTCCGCTTTATTATACCACTATTTTATTCTTTATATTTTCCTCTTTATTTTTCCACTGTTTCATTCTTTATATTTTCCTCTTTATTTTCCCACTATTTCATTCTTTATATTTTCCTCTTTATTTTCCCAACTATTTTATTCTTTATATTTTCCGCTTTATTATACCACTATTTTATTCTTTATATTTTCCTCTTTATTTTTCCACTGTTTCATTCTTTATATTTTCCTCTTTATTTTCCCACTATTTCATTCTTTATATTTTCCTCTTTATTTTCCCACTATTTTGTTCTTTATATTTTTCTCTTTATTTTCTCACTATTTTATTCTTTATATTTTCCTCTTTATTTTTCCACTGTTTCATTCTTTATATTTTCCTCTTTATTTTCCCACTATTTCATTATTTATTTTTTCCTCTTTATTTTCCCACTATTTTATTATTTATATTTTCCTCTTTATTTTCCCACTATTTCATTCTTTATATTTTCCTCTTTATTTTCCCAACTATTTTATTCTTTATATTTTCCGCTTTATTACACCACTATTTTATTCTTTATATTTTCCTCTTTATTTTCCCACTATTTCATTCTTTATATTTTCCTCTTTATTTTCCCAACTATTTTATTCTTTATATTTTCCGCTTTATTATACCACTATTTTATTCTTTATATTTTCCTCTTTATTTTTCCACTGTTTCATTCTTTATATTTTCCTCTTTATTTTCCCACTATTTTATTCTTTATATTTTTTTCTTTATTTTCCCACTATTTTATTTTTTATATTTTCTTCTATTTTTCCACTATTTCATTCTTTATATTTTCCTCTTTATTTTCCCACTATTTCATTATTTATTTTTTCCTCTTTATTTTCCCACTATTTTATTCTTTATATTTTCCTCTTTATTTTCCCACTATTTCATTCTTTATATTTTCCTCTTTATTTTCCCAACTATTTTATTCTTTATATTTTCCGCTTTATTATACCACTATTTTATTCTTTATATTTTCCTCTTTATTTTTCCACTGTTTCATTCTTTATATTTTCCTCTTTATTTTCCCACTATTTCATTCTTTATATTTTCCTCTTTATTTTCCCAACTATTTTATTCTTTATATTTTCCGCTTTATTATACCACTATTTTATTCTTTATATTTTCCTCTTTATTTTTCCACTGTTTCATTCTTTATATTTTCCTCTTTATTTTCCCACTATTTTATTCTTTATATTTTTTTCTTTATTTTCCCACTATTTTATTTTTTATATTTTCTTCTATTTTTCCACTATTTCATTCTTTATATTTTCCTCTTTATTTTCCCACTATTTTATTCCTTAAATTTTCCTCTTTATTTTCCCACTATTTCATTCTTTATATTTTCCTATTTATTTTGCTACTATTTTCTTCTTTGCCTTTTTCTCTTTATTTTGCTGTAATTATTTCTTCATTTTATTCTTTTTCCCCACTATATTCTTCTTAATATTCTTCTCTTTCTTTTCTCATTACTTTCTTCTTCATTTCCTTGTCTTTTTTCCATCATTTTCTACGTCTTCTACCCTTCCTTCTTACCTTACTTTCTCCTTCATCTTCTCTTTATTCTCAATCTTTACCTATTTATTCTTCTTTAATTTTCTTTCTCAACTTCTTCCTTTTCACCTTTTATTTTCTTCCTCTTCTTCCGTTTCACCTTCCCCTACTTCCATCCTCATCTATTTTCCTTTTTTTCCTTATTTTCTTTCTCGTTTTATCCTTCTTTTTGCTTTCTTTTCCTCTTCATCTTCTTTACCTTCGACTCTTTCTCTTCCCTAATTTTCTTCTTCATTACTTTCTCCATCTTCATCTTCTTCCCCTTCTTACCTTGTTTTCTTCTTCTTCATCTTCTCTGTCTTCATCATTTTCCATTTCTTCTTCCATAATTTTCATCCTCGTCTCATTCCCTTTTCTTTTCTCTTATTTTCTTCTTGTCTTATCTTTCTTCTTGTCTTCTTTTCCTCTTTATCTTTTTTCTTTCCTATTGTCTAATTTTCTTCATATTCGTCTCTTTCTATTCCCTAATTGTCTTCATCTTCTTTCTCTTCTTTATTAATTTTTCAATATTATCTTCTTCCTCTTCCTACCTAATTTTCTTTTTCATCTTCTCTTTCGTCATCATTTTCCCTTTCTTCTTCCATAACTTTCTTCCTCGTCTTGTTTCCTTCTTCCTTCTCTTATTTTCTTCCTCGTCTTCTCATTTTTCTTCTCCCCTTATTTTTGTCTTCATCTTCTTCTCTAATTTTCATTTTCTTCTCTTTCTTCTTCCTTCATTACTTTTTATCTGTTTCTTCCCTTATTTTCTTCCTCGTCTTGTCCTCTTCTTCCTTCCCATACTTTCTTCCACATATTCTTCTCATTCTTTTGCTCTTATTTTCTTCATCTCCTTCTCTTTCTTTTCAATAAATTTCCTTCCTAATATTCTTCTTTATCTTTTTCTCTTATTTTCTTCAACTTTGTCTCTTTCATCTCCAACTACTTTCATCCTCATCTTTTCTGCTTTCTCTTTCACTTATTTTCTTCCTCATTTTCTTTTTCCCTTTATCCTCTTCTTTATCTTCTCTTTCTTCTTACTTTAATTTCATCTTCTTCTATAATTTTCTTATTCATTTTTTCTTTTTTCTTCCTTAATTTTCTTCTTTATCTCCTTTTTCTTTTTTCTTAATTTTCTTCTTCATCTTCTCCTTCCTTTTCTCTTTTTCCCTAAAGTCCTTTTGTTCCAATTTCTCTTTTTCCGTCATATTCATTCCTTTTACGTCTCTTTCCCTTTTCTTTTTTCTCCTCATATTTTCTTGAATCTCTTCTTCTTTTGCTGCTCTTACTACCACTTTTTTCTTACTTTCCACTTCACATTCGCTTTGTGTCCCACACTTCATAGCCAGTTTGTATTTGAGATTTGACGTCTGGCATATCCCATGTTAAACAAAAACCATGCAGCACATAACAGTTCATGTATGTGAACTTCCCATACTGCGGATAATGTAATAGTTCGTAATCTTCATACAGAATCGTAATTCGTAAGTAAATTTCAGCACTTTCTCTTTTTGAAATGAGTGAAAGCTAGTAAACTCTTCTCGAAAATAAAAAAAAAAGTTTATTACGAAGAACAGAAAATACTGGATTACAATAATTTGTTTTATGCAAATTACAGGCAAATGTGAAGTTGAAGTGGGTTGGAGCGTTCTCAAATTGGTAAAGTTCGCGGTTGATCCACTATTCCACCAATGTGGGAGCCGTGTTTCCAGCCCCCTGCAACCCTCTCTCTGTCTCCCGTTCCCTCTCTTTCCCTCTCACGTAGGCTACACAGAAAATTTAGCCCCTTTCCACCACCAAGTGTAACTACAGGCTATACACTAGAATTTGTGAGCTTTCCTCACTCCTCTGTTGGGATTAATATACAATGTGTTATAATGGGACGTATTTCATAGTGGTACTAGGAATTTTTTCAGCCCCCCATGAGTATAGCCATGTTACATGTTTCCGTGAAACTGAGAAGGTGTTATTTTTTGTGTGTGTGGACGAAGCTACTGTAATGTTTATGACATGTACCGGATGCATATGTGTAAACACGTTCATTTTTGTTACTTCTGGACGTATTTCCAGCATCCCTTGAGTGCAATAAAATATTTTTGATATGCTTTACTACTACAGTGCCCCCCACCCTCGCCCCTCTTCTCACCCTACTGTTTTCCCAGATTGTTGTAAGCTGACCCGCTTCGCAAATGTCTACTGCATACATGGGTACTCTTGGCTGGCTTTTCAGATTCTGTCATGCCGAGTTTTTAAATTGGGGTCCGTGGGCACACGTCTCGTTGTCTGAGATAGGACAATATTTAAGTATCAAAAACATCAGAAATGCTGCTCGATTCAGATGTTTTTCCCAGAGACGAAAAAATCTCCTGGAGATTTTTTTTATTACTTACTTACTTACTTACTTACTTACTGGTTTTTAAGGAACCCGGAGGTTCATTGCCGCCCTCACACAAGTCCGCCATTGGTCCCTATCCTGAGCAAGATTAATCCAGTCTCTATCATCATATCCCACCTCCCTCAAATCCATTTTAATATTATCCTCCCATCTACGTCTCGGCCTTCCCAAAGGTCTTTTTCTCCCAACTAACACTCTATATGCATTTCTGGATTCACCCATACGTGCTACATGTCCTGCCCATATCAAACATCTGGATTTAATGTTCCTAATTATGTCAGGTGAAGAATACAATGCGTGCAGTTCTGTGTTGTGTAACTTTCTCCATTCTCCTGTAACTTCATCCCTCTTAGCCCCAAATATTTTCCTAAGCACCTTATTCTCAAACACCCTTAACCTATGTTCCTCTCTCAAAGTGAGAGTCCAAGTTTCAAACCATAAAGAACAACCGGTAATATAACTGTTTTATAAATTCTATCTTTCAGACTTTTTGACAGCAGACTGGATGATAAAAGCTTCTCAACCGCATAATAACAGGCATTTCCCATATTTATTCTGTGTTTAATTTCCTCCCGAATATCATTTATATTTGTTACTGTTGCTCCAAGATATTTGAACTTCTCCACCTCTTCAAAAGATAAATTTCCAATTTTTATATTTCCATTTCGTACAATATTCTGGTCACGAGACATAATCATATAATTTGTCTTTTCGGGATTTACTTCCAAACCTATCCAATTATTTATTATCCAATTTAATAAACCCTATTTCACCCTGAGGTATATTAGGGTTATAGTTGGCATCAAAATACATATTTTATAACCAAAAAACTGTGGTAAAATGATAATATAAAATTGTGGTCACAGTTACAATTCACATGAATTATGTAGAAGAATGCACCTTAATGAAAGAATGAATCCTGTTAAAGATTAATGAGATGTTTGAGGAATAATCAATGTAAAAGATATACAAGAATGTCTAACTGTTTCAGAGTAAATACACGACCTTAAAAAGGTAAACAATAGTACATTAATATAACAAAGTTTGACTTTCACTTTCAAATTAATACTTAAGGGAACGCACAGGTGAAATTACTAAATCTTACAGTTTTCATTTTTTTTCTCAAAGACCAAGGACACCAGAATAAAATTATGTGACACGTTTCCATATTAAGATGCAATAAAGGGCAGGAATTTTTTTCAACGTGATTTTCTTTAATTTTCGACGTGTGGAACCATTTATTTATAAATTAATTAAATTAATATATAAATGGTTCCACACGTCGAAAATTAAAGAAAATCACGTTGAAAAAAATTCCTGCCATTTATTTCATCTTAATAAGGAAACGTGTCACATAATTTTATTCTAGTGTCCTTGGTCTTTGAGAAAAAAAATGAAAACTGTAAGATTTAGTAATTTCACCTATTCCTTCCCTTAACTCATGGACAGTGGAACAGTTAAGAGTAATAATAGTAATATGCGTTACAAGAGCGGTATGTTGACGTTTTCATGTTCGAGGAAAAGATTGATAAAGCGAAACGTAGTTGAGCTTTTTTAATTTCCGAGAAAATGAAAACAAACATACCGCTCGTGTATCGTACATTATTTTGTGCGAAGATCGTTTATTACATACCTGAAAGACGAATTTCTAATTAGTTGCAATGAAATCTCCATCTTGGTTTCTGTTCAATGACGGCAACTTTGGAAAACAAATATATCTATCTTCAACATTGTTCCTATAAAATATTTTCTGTGTTTAGTATACTCCAGCAGGCCGTGATATACGTCTGTCTTTTTCTTCCCCCAGTCTATGATGAGTCTGGAATCTTGTTCATTTTTTCACGGTTCCTTAATGTTACTTGCATTACAAATGCAGTAACTTTTGTGGTGTTGTAGAGTTTACTCAATTTTTGTAAATATTTAAAAACAATAATTAACAGTGCAATTTAGGTGAAATTGCAGTGGTAAGTTTCCAATTTATAATTATTACTATGTTAAACGTCTTTAAAAATGATATGTTAAAAGCCTAAAGCAGTAAAATGAATATGACGCTTAAGCGGTAAGAATAGGGAAATTGTTACGTGTGTTACGTTGGGAATACTGAATGTGGTATTTCACACTTACCGCGTATTGGTTTTGTGCGGAAAGCAAGCAAATACGCACGATCTCGCACAAAAGTATATTACAAGCAAATGATTTACGGTTACAATTTAAATACGTGATTCAGAAACAAGTACAATAATTAAAATAATAACTTATATGACTTATAACTAACGAATAACGAAATTCTTGAAGAGCAATATATAACAGTAGGGGCAATACAAAAGATTTAAAAACAAATGTAAGCAGTAAAGGAATAGTAGACAAATTGGCTTAAAATTACAAGTTAGACACATTCATTTTAAAGCAATAGGTAACAACAAAGAGATATAATATCAATACACTGACTGTAGTTGCTGAGTAAACACATTATTTTAAAAACAAACACGCAAAGGATCAATATCTATTTTCAGGCATTATATATATGGACCATGTCTTTAATTCACATCTTCTTGCCGTTACTTCGCAAATTATTTTGTGTTTCAATCAATTACAATTTGTTATTTTTCACTGTAACAACAAAAATATGTTTCATAAAGCCTCAAGGCATTTCTCTATATTTATTGTATCATGGTACTATTGTGAGTTAAAAACGGTGACAGGAGAAACATTAAATTTCATATTATTAAGTTAATGAATGAGTTCGTAGCGATTTTTCATAAGGTTATGCTCGACCATGCCGAAACGTAGTAATTATACACCTGGTAGCAGCCCTTTAATGGACCTCATTAAAGTACACCTATTCATTAAAGTTCAGGTGTTCCACCAATCAGAAAATATCACTGTAGCAATATGAAAGCGCAAGTATCGATTATTCTCGGATATGCAATCGAAAGACAACTAGCGCGAGATTAGATTAATAATTAGCGTTAATTGTAAATAATATTCAAATAAATTTAATTTGTATCTCGTTTTTCAAAGTCTAAATCAATTTTAAGGTTATATCAAGATTAATGTTCATTTTACTCTCTAGATTATATCAAGGTCAATGACATTTGTTTCTAGGAAAAAATCAATACTTTCGCGTCTGCGCACATCTCACAATTTACGAGATATTGCACAAGGTCAGTTCCGCTCCCCAGTCAGATAAGAATAACATGAATACTTATGAATAATTTCAAGTTAGAAATATGGTCGAGCATAAAAAGTCGTAACAAACTTGCCTATAATGGTAATTAAGACGCTTGTATGAAAATTATGAAACTCGCTTCCGCTCGTTTCATAAACATACTCGCGTCTTAATTACTACCATTATAGGCTCGCTGCATAATGTACTATTATTAAACACATCAGATACATATAACAGACAAGTTAATCGTCAACAAAATCTCCTTCACTATTTACAACAGTCTGCCAACGCTGGAGTAGTTTTTCGATTCCACGCCTGTAGAAATCGTGTGGTTTTGAGTTAAAGAAGTCGTCAAGCCTTGTTCGGAGCGCATTTTCATCCGAAAGGAAATTCCTTGAAAGTTGTTGGATACAGAGCGGAAAAGATGAAAATCTGAAGGCGCAAGATCAGGTGAATAAGGTAGGTGCGCAATGACTTCCCAACTCAACTCCTGGATAGTGTTTTGTGTCAAGTTAGCAGAGTGCGAAAAGGCGTTATCGTGGAGTAGCATCACTTCACGCATTCTTATTGGTCGTTTTTCTTGGATTGCGTGTGCAAGACGTCTCAGTTGGTGGCAATAAATGTCGCACGATGGTGGAATGGTCACAGTTCATCAAATTTGCCAATTCACAGATACACTGATGTAGATCATTGTGGATTAATGTGTTTAAACGGTCTTCATCAAACCCCGAAGGTCTTCCTGTACGTGGAGTGTCACTAATGTCAAAACGACCCTCCTTAAAACGAGAAAACCATTTTCTTGCCGTGCTCTCTCCGATATCATTGTCCCCATACACTGCGCAAATGTTTCTGGCCGCCTCCGCTGCTTTCGCCCCTCTATTGAACTCAAACAGAAGAATATGTCGGAAATGTTCCACGTTCTCCACTTGACACTCCATTTCCTAGCGTCCACGGCTCCACTCACTATCTACTAAAATGAAAACTTCAATATGTAAACTCAAGCACAACATTTGAACTTCAAATAAAAAATGAGAATACCAACACGCGAAACAAGAACGCTACGAACTTATGCTCCAACCTAATATAAACAAGGATTTTCATGAGTCTCGATGTGTAGCATACAATGAACGCCAAACAGTCCTATTATGATACAAGATTGTAAATTGCTTTTTACAAAATCGTGAAAAAGTTTGAAAAAAACGAGAGCGAAAATAATATTTTAAAAAATCTACGTTACACTATGACCAGCTGACTGATGTTAACAATCTGGCCAACGTACAAACTTCACCATCAACTTCAATAATAAACTAACAAATGAAGGCAACAACAAACTAAGACATGAAGGCAACAATAAACAAATGAAATCAAGAATAAACTAACAAATGAAGGCAACAACAAAGTGTCAAATCAAGACAAAATAAAGTTACAAATGAAGGCAACAATAAACTATCAAACGAAAGTAACAATAAACTAACAAATGAAGGCAGTAATAAACTTACAAATGGAAGCAACAGTAAACTAACAAATGAAGGTAACAATAAACTAACTAATGAAGACAACAATAAACTAACAAATGAAAGCAACAATAAACCAACAATAAACTAACTAATGAAGACAACAATAAACTAACAAATGAAACCAAATGAAAGCAACAATAAACCAACAAATGAAGGCAACAATAAATTAATCAATGAATGCAACAATAAACTAACAAATGAAGGCAACAACAAAGTGACAAATCAAGACAAAAAACTTACAAATGAAGGCAACAATAAACTATCAAATGAAAGTAACAATAAACTAACAAATGAAAGCAGTAACAAACTTACAAATGAAAGCAACTATAAACTAACAAATAAAGGTAACAATAAACTAGCTAATGAAGGCAACAATAAACCAACAAATGAAGGTAACAATGAACTTACAGATGAAGGCAAGAATAAACTTATAAATGAAGGCAACAATAAATTAAGAAATGAGGGCAACAATAAACTAACAAATTAAGTCTACAACAAACTAACCAATGAAGGCAACAACAAACTAATAAATTAAATCAACAATAAAGTAACAAATGAAGGCAACAACAAAGTGACAAATCAAGACAAAAAACTTAGAAATGAAGGCAACAATAAACTATCAAATGAAAGTAACAATAAACTAACAAATGAAAGCAGTAACAAACTTACAAATGAAAGCAACTATAAACTAACAAATGAAGGTAACAATAAACTAACAAATGAAGGCAACAATAAACTAACAAATGAAAGCAACAATAAACTAACAAATGAAAGCAACAATAAACCAACAAATGAAGGCAACAATAAACTAACAAATGAAGGTAACAATAAACTAACAAATGAAGGCAACAATAAACTAACAAATGAAAGCAACAATAAACTAACAAATGAAAGCAACAATAAACCAACAAATGAAGGCAACAATAAACTAACAAATGAAAGCAACAATAAACTAACAAATGAGGGCAACAATAAACTAACAAATGAAAGCAGCAATAAACCAACAAATGAAGGGAACAATAAATAAATGAAAGCAACAATAAACCAACAAATGAAGGGAACAATAAACAAATGAAAGCAACAATAAAGTAACTAACGAAGACAACAATAATCCACTAAATGAAGGCAACAATGAAGTAACAAATGAAGGGAAAAATTAGCTAATAAATTAATAAAAAAATAAACCAATAAATGAAGGTCAAAATTAACTGATAAATGAAGAAAAGAATAAAGCAACAAAAGAAGGCAAAAATTAACTAATAAATGAATGCAAGAATTAACTAATAAAGGGAAACGAGAATAAACTAATAAGAGACGGGAATAATAAACCAACAAATGAAGGAAAAAGTGAAGGAATAAATGAGCAAAAATAGTAATTATTACAATACAGATAAAGGGAAAATAAGTAACCATGAAATTAATAAAAATTAAAGTTGATATTAAGAAATAAATTTAGTGGTGAGGCAACGAATGAGATAATTAATAAATGTCATTATGCCAGGGGTAGACTAGCGGAACTACCTTAATTTGAGTGAATAAATAATACATGAATGAATTAATTAATGAGATTATTAAATCGAAGCGCGTAAATGAACAAAAGGGACCAGGTAAATAGGAACAAAAAATGGTGAATTGAATGAATAGGCGTAAGTAAAGGATGAATACTAATTAATGTGCGCTGGAATTGCTGGGTCTGTGCACCCCTGGTAGGGTTCACGACTTGATGAAGCGTCGCCAAAGAAGCAGCAGCGATACCAGCAGATGACAATTAGCCGGCGAGGTGCAATCTTGTAGAACAGCAGCAGCTAGACAACAATAATTTCGGCTGACTAATCAGTCTATTTAGGGTTGTGGAACACCGATAGTCGCCCGCGGTAGGGTGGTGCGTCTGGTCGGACAGAGATAATACCGTCGTGCCAGACTGTCCGGCGAGACCAGATAACATGGCCACAGCGAGGGCTTTGCTAAACATAGGGTTTATCAGGCGATGCGGACGTTGCCATCATCTACGGGATAATCACCGAGTAAAACGGAATGAAACAGGCCTCGGTCAACAGATAGCGGGGATTACTCCGAATATGGAGCAACGCATGCTGCCGGCTCTGTTTTTGCAGCTTCCACGACGCTCTATCAACTGACAATCTATACGAAGACACATGCAAGGACTTGCTAATGAAATTCTAGTAGGCAGCATCAAAACAATAATTCTACAGTACAGCACAAATATTACAAAGAATAATGTTGTGGAAGGTCTCCACTTTAGATTTCAAAAAATGGTTTACCATGTCAATAGGCCTATTTGGAGAATTACAGAAAACATAATACAAGAACAGAATGAAATACAGAATACCATGACTTAATGCTAATTCGCTATGATTACACAAACGTAAAATAAGAAATAGGCTATATTACAAATCAACGGTGAATTGAAGGGAGTGTATACCGATACAATCAATATAAGGACAATAGTAATGTGAAACAATATTTGCGGGCACTTTCATATCGTATGAAGCTGTATGCTGACCCCAGTGCAGATGAAGTTTAGAAAATATAATTAGTTACCTGCACAGAATATTGTAACTTTAGCTGACATTTTATTGTTAAATAAGTTATTTAAATTTGATAAATACTGTTGTAAAAATTCATGATACCGTACATGCAATAACTCCGAACGTTTTCGGTTCATTTCATTTTTTTTTTCATTTCATTTATTATATTAGATCTTACATGAGCAATGAAGCTTTAAGATGTGGAACAAGTCAAAATTTTACAATATTACAATTACAATTTTTACAAATTTTTACAAGTTTTACAATATTTTATAATTTTTACAGTTTTACAATTTTGTAATTTTCTACAATTTTTTTACAATTCTTTACAATATTTTGGGGAGCTGTAGTGAGATGAGGTGGGGTCCGAGGATGCGCCAAAAGATTACCCGGCATTTGCCTTATGGTTGGGGAAAACCTCGGTAAAAACCCAACCAGGTAATCAGACCAAAGGGGTGAAATGAAGTAAGGCTGAGGACTCGCCATAGACCATCCGGCTTCAGTCCCACGGTATGGCCATTTAATGACTTTGGACATTTTTGATACTGTACATTTAAGATAATAGATGACTGTGGACATTTTTGATAACGCACATTAATGATGACGGACATTCTGCAATGGAAATTTCGCAGTGAACTAATTGACTTACTATCGAAAACGTTGATTGTCTGTAAACACAGCTATGTATAAAGTACAGATATGATAAAAACGATGACATTTAAAATATTCGAAATATACCATAGGCACTAAAACTGTCAAATATGCGTTAACGAGCCACATAGGCATTTTAGGCTAATTAAACAATATCAAATTTAATGTTTTTATGAAACGTGAACACATTTGTGTATTAGAAAATGTTTAATGGAACGAAACAGTATTTGCCCCAAAAAGTCAGATTTAATAATAATAATAATAATAATAATAATAATAATAATAATAATAATAATAATAATAATAATAATACTTACTTACTTACAAATGGCTTTTAAGGAACCCGAAGGTTCATTGCCGCCCTCACATAAGCCCGCCAGCGGTCCCTATCCTGTGCAAGATTAATCCATTCTCTATCATCATACCCCACCTCCCTCAAATCCATTTTAATATTATCCTCCCATCTACGTCTCGGCCTCCCTAAAGGTCTTTTTCCCTCCGGTCTCCCAACTAACACTCTATATGCATTTCTGGATTCGCCCATACGTGCTACATGCCCTTCCCATCTCAAACGTCTGGATTTAATGTTCCTAATTATGTCAGGTGAAGAATACAATGCGTGCAGTTCTGTGTTGTGTAACTTTCCCCATTCTCCTGTAACTTCATCCCGCTTAGCCCCAAATATTTTCCTAAGCACCTTATTCTCAAACATCCTGAACCTATGTTCCTCTCTCAGAGTGAGAGTCCAAGTTTCACAACCATACAGAAGAACCGGTAATGTAACTGTTTTATAAATCTAACTTTCAGATTTTTTGACAGCAGACTGGATGATAAGAGCTTCTCAACCGAATAATAACAGGCATTTCCCATATTTATTCTGCGTTTAATTTCCTCCCGAGTGTCATTTATATTTGTTACTGTTGCTCCAAGATATTTGAATTTTTCCAACTCTTCGAAGGATAAATCTCCAATTTTTATATTTCCATTTCGTACAATATTCTGGTCACGAGACATAATCATATACTTTGTCTTTTCGGGATTTACTTCCAAACCGATCGCTCTACTTGCTTCAAGTAAAATTTCCGTGTTTTCCCTAATCGTTTGTGTATTTTCTCCTAACATATTCACGTCATCCGCATAGACAATAAGCTGATGTAACCCGTTCAATTCCAAACCCTGCCTGTTAAATAATAATAATAATAATAATAATAATAATAATAATAATAATAATAATACATTTTGTGTTTAAATAAATCTGCTATATCTAAATTCTTTGTACGAAATGGGAATAAAAATATTGGAAATTTATCCTTCGAAGAGGTGGAAAATTTCAAATATCTTGGAGCAATAGTAACAGATACAAATAACACTTGTGCGAAATTTAAGCTCAGAATAAATATGGGATATGCATGTTATTATTAGGTTGAGAAGCTTTTGTCATCTAGTCTGCTGTCAAAAAAGCTGAAAGTTAGAATTTATAAAACAGTTATATTATCGGTTGTTCTGTTTGGTTGTGAAACTTGGATCTCACTTTAAGAGAGGAACAGAGATTAAGGGTGTTTGAGAATAAGGTTCTTAGGAAAATATTTGGAGTTAAGAGGGATGAAGTCACAGGAGAATGGAAAAAGTTACACAACACAGAACTGCACACATTATATTCTTCACCTGACAAAATTAGGAACATTAAATCCAGACGTTTGAGATGGGCAGGGCATGTAGCACGTTTGGGCGAATCCAGAAATGCATATAGAGTGTTAGTTGGGAGACCGGAGGGAATAAGACCTTTGGGGAGGCCGAGATATAGATGGGAGAATAATATAAAAATGGATTTGGAATGAGGTGGAATACGATGGTAGAGACTGGTAGATGGTAGAGACTGGATTAATTTTGCTCAGGACAGGGACCGATGGCGGGCTTATGTGAGGGCGGCAATGTACCTCCGCGTTCCTTAAAAGTCATAAGTAAGCAATATCGAAATTCTACCCTAAAGTTCGTAAGATGAAAATTAAAGAATTACTGAATTTTTTCTTTAATAAAGTTTCTCTTATAGAAGTATATTTGAAATTATGTTGTCCCCAAAAAAGTAAAGGCACCCAGAAATAATTTTAGACTAAATGTTAACGAATCCAATGCATTTACTGTTGATGTCCCGAGTTCAGAAATATTGTATTATAATAGTCTATTTTATACATGTTGGCTATGGCTACTAAATTCGTTGTTTTAAATCTTTGTATTAAATTCAAATAATGTGCACTTCAAGTATATTTCTCAAAAATTTGCACCATTATATAGTTCCGAGCTACTGCCAGCAGATGGCAGCAGTAACCGTGGAATGTCTACTCACTGTAAACTGTCGCATAGCAACATGCTCTACGTGCGTTGACGACGACCTAACAGTTGAGGGAAGAGCTTTCATTTATCTTTCTGTTAATTTCATATGATAATGTATACAAAACAATATCAAAATAGCGAAATGTTACACTTAAACTATTGCCCGACAAGAAGCGTAAGATTAAAGAAAGATTGGTCACAGAGCTACAAATGTCCTTCTTTAAGACAATAATTAATTTTTTTTTATAATTTAAAAATAATAATTTATTAATAAAATAATTTTTTATAATTTAAAAATAGCAAGGAATAAAACTAAAATGTTATCACTTAAAGGACATGATTCCTAAAGAGCAAAAATAGTAATTGATAATACAATTTTAGAGCAAGTGAATAGTTTTAAACATTAAGGACCATATTCATAGACATTCTTAGCGCGGGCTTCCGGTGGATGATCAGCGAACTAACGTTTTTCGTATTCATAAACCAGTGTTAGCGATATGATATAATATGAATCCTGTACAAGTAATCAGTCGATAGCCGGGACTAGTTTAGCACGCTCGTAGCGCGAGCTAGCGAAATATCTATGCATAGCACCCTTAGGTTTTAACTTATCCTATATTAAAAGTGAAGATATTAATGACAAAATAAATAAATTTAATCTGATGTGTGGCACTATTAAAAGAACCCTTAAAAATATGAGGAAAGAAACAAAAATGAAATTTTATAAAGTAATGGCTGTTCCTATATTAATGTGTGGATCGGAATGTTGGACGATCACCAAGAGACAAGAACAAAGATTGGAAGCAGTAGAGATGAGATTTCTAAGAAATATAGCAGGATATACTCTACTAGATAAAAAACGAAATGAAGATATAAGAAAATAATTAAATATTTTCAAACTCACTGATCGAATAGTTAAATATAGGAACGCATGGAAACAACATATTGATAGAATGTCAGTAGAAAGATTTCCAAAACTGTTGTTAAATTATAGACCCCATGGAAAGAGAAATATTGGACGCCCACACAGAAGATGGTCTGAACAATTTTAACAATTCTAACTTTCATGAAACCGGAACGAGCCTATGGCTTAATCCTTGTATGGTGATGATGATGATGATTAAAATTTTACCAGTGACATTGAAAGTGATTTTAGTACCAACATTTAAGAAATGGTTGACTGTTAGCCTGTAATGTGTGCGTGAGAGATAATCATTTTATTACATTTTGTTCTGTTGGCATTACTAAAAGCGATAAAGGCTGAAGATTGACAGAGCCTTTCTAAAATTTAATTTTCAGTCTGAATAAGATAATGTTAGCGTTTCTAATCTCAGAATTTGGATAACAGTTTCTTTAAAATCTACAGTATCTTGCACACACATATTAGTCGTAGGCCCGGTTTCTTCCACCTTTGTTAAAATGCACCTAACATAGCGTTAATTAACTGTAAGTTAAAAGTATGAATTGCTGTTAAAAGTATTGCGTTTCTTCAAATTTACATTTCACATTTTAACATTCTGTTTGTTAACTCTCTGTTAGGAGCAGAGATTCTAGAGTTTAACCATAACCTATAAACAAGTATAGGCTCACTTCTGTTTTCTGAACTCTGATAATTGCGATTCTCGCTTGTTTTCGTTGTTTGATTCAGAGAGGATAGAAGCCTTTCTATTCTCTCAGGTTTGATTTCTGCTTCTTTCCTCGTCTGTATCACAATAGCGTGGAGTGGCGTATTGGTATTGTTGTTATAAAATGGAAAACACTGGAACAAAAAGAAATCGTGGGACTAATTTCTCTTCATTTGAAAGAAACCTTCTGCTGGAAATTATTTCGCACTATAAACCAATTAATGAGAATAAACAAACAAACGGATCTAAGTTGAAAGCGAAAAGTGAGGCTTGGCAGTAAATAGCCTATACCTTTGTATGAACTTCTGGTCTGTCAAATCACAGAAATCATCCCCTTTGTTTATGTATTCATGGATATAATTTTCTAAATAATTCAAATATGTAAGTCCAGCATCTAACACACCAGCCATATTGGATACTTCTATGCTAACAGAGAGTTAAATGATTTAACTGCATGAAATTGGGCAGTTAAATTAACATAGGTTTTAGCAGCTTGTTAGTACTAACAATAGTTGAAGAAATGCTTCAACTGTTAAGTTTACAGTTAAAATGGAATAACACACTATTATAATTTAACAAAGGTTGAAGAAACCGGGCCGTAGTGTTGTAACCAGAGCTAGGAATTTGGTACCAAAACTGTTAAGTTGTGTGAGCTTTGACTTCATCTCTACCCAATGAAAAGTCTAGTAGCGCTGCTCTCAATGTCAGTGAACCAGAACGATAAACATGTAGTACAGCCGGGTGGTAACCAAACATGTGCTCCAATCGAACACAGCCTTACAACAAGAAAATAAACGAATAATATAAAAAAGCAATAATTTGTAATTATTGTATAAACTTCGTAACTCCCAATCTGAAATAATTCACCCATACATATAAGAATAACATAAATTAATAGTATACAATTATGATTTTAGCATCATTATAACAAATAACAATGAACATTTTCACTTTATCAAAAAGAAATACTCCTTTTATGTTCAGAAAAAAAATTGAAAACAATATTTGTACTCTGAAAATTCTGTTCTACGTCACAAGACATTGAATCAATGATATCCTTTGTTAAGCCAGAAAAAAAAATCATCTATTTCGAAATTTCAAAGACCAAAACATATTCCTAGCGTAAATGTTGATGTTTGAGGTGAAATTATCAAAGAAAATGGTTTTTAATAAGTTCCTTACGTGTGCAATAAATTTATATTTTTTCTATTGCCAGATTTTTTTAGTGTTACGAAATGTTACTTACTTACTTACTTACTTACTTACTTACTTACTTACTTACTTACTTACTTACTGGCTTTTAAGGAACCCGGAAGTTCATTGCCGCCCTCACATAAGCCCGCCATTGGTCCCTATCCTGAGCAAGATTAATCCAGTCTCTATCATCATATCCCAACTCCCTCAAATCCATTTTAATATTATCTTCCCATCTACGTCTCGGCCTCCCCAAAGGTCTTTTTCCCTCCGGCCTCCCAACTAACATTCTATATGCATTTCTGGATTCACCCATACGTGCTACATGCCCTGCCCATCTCAAACGTCTGGATTTAATGTTCCTAATTATGTCAGGTGAAGAATACAATGCGTGCAGTTCTGTGTTGTGTAACTTTCTCCATTCTCCTGTAACTTCATCCCTCTTAGCCCGAAATATTTTCCTAAGCACCTTATTTTCAAACACCCTTAACCTATGTTCCTCTCTCAAAGTGAGAGTCCAAGTTTCACAACCATAAAGAACAACCGGTAATATAACTGTTTTATAAATTCTAACCTTCAGATTTTTTGACAGCAGACTAGATGACAAAAGCTTCTCAACCGAATAAAAACAGGCATTTCCCATATTTATTCTGTGTTTAATTTCCTCCCGAGTATCATTTATCAGTATCAGTTGTGAAGTGTTACTTCATATAATACTATTCTCATTATGATGGGAATATATTATTTTGATACTTTTATTCTATTTTTATTTATCACTGTGACAGCCTATATAATGCATTAAGAATGTTTGTTTTACTTAATATCATAGTTTTCCAACCTTATATGAATAATATTACAATGTAGCGTTAGTTTCACATTTTGTGTACCATTCCCATTACCATGGACAATTCTAATCATGTTTGTAGTATATTTAATAGTTTTCCAATCTTTTACAACAAATATTACAATGCTTTACTACTTTAATATTGTGCAATAAAAATGTACATAGAACGTTTTAGTATTTGCTTAATTTTTCCACCCGATGTATTGAATCTGTGTTGCAAACGTCCATGGATACGCTTACTAAAAGCAATGAAGATAGTTTGTGCCGAAGGAATTAATTTCAGATCTTTTTTTTCAAGCAGTACAACATTTTTTGTCATCCTATAAAATTATCCTCAATGGCACATAGAACATTTTACCAGTTTCACCTTTCATTTTATTACAATTGAACCTTAGAGTCATTTTTATCTGAAGTAATCTCAGACCTCGAGTGACATTTATTAGGACTATTTCGTGAATAAAATAAAAATGTAAATAATGTATCCCTAAATTCGACCGCAAAATGATAATAATTGTATATTTACGAATACGTAACCTATCCAGATATTATGAAGTTGAAATAGATGAATATCGATTACTGCAATAAGGAAATTGGATGTTATTCAGTAATGCCAATTGCGAAAAGCGAAATATAGGTTTAACAATGTTAATTACATGTACTACGCTTTTCTCTTATTATTATTATTGTAACAGAAATACATTTTCATTATCTGCTGAAATCATAATTTAATTTAAAATTGTATAATATAATTACAATAATTTGATTATAGTACATTATGCAACGAGCCTATAATGAAGGTAATTAACAAAGTGAGTATGGATATTTATGAAACGAGCGCAAGCGAGTTTCATAATTTTCATACGAGCTTCTTAATTACCATTATAGGCGAGTTTCATACGACTTTTTATGCTCGACCATATTTCTAACTTGATATTATTAATTTTTGAGCAATGTCCCGTATGTTATGAGATGTGCGTAGACGTGAAAGTATTGATTTTTTCCGAGGAACAGATGTCTACATTGACCTTACTAGGCCATAAGAACCTACAGAGATAACATTGAAATTAAATTAGACATTGAAAAACGAGATGACAAATTGAATTTATTTGAATATTATTTACAATTAACGCTAATTATTATAGTAACAGAACATAACCTTCTGCGACAGTATTGGATTTCCAGCCTCCGTGACTTTTCGCTAATTCTCTTTCGATTTCATATCCGAGAATAATCGATACTTGCGGTTTTATAACGATAGAAAGCTGACCTGTCATTGGCTGAACAGTTGTAACCTGAGTCGTCATTGGCTGAAAGACCTGACCTTTAATGAGTAGGTGTACTTTAATGACATGCATTAAAGGTCTGCTACCAGGTGTATAATTACTACATTTCGGCATGGTCGAGCATAAAACATTAATTAATCGAAGAATTGTTGAAAACGCAGTTATATCTGAATGAAGGAGTGTAATTTTCTTCAGATAGCCTACAATGGACATGGAATTAGAACATGAAGATGTAGATGTGGAAGAAGAATTTCGTACTTTATTTAGTACTTCGTTACATTACCCACACTACACCGAGCCGAGAACTAAGAACTATATAGGCTAATATGTGTGAAGACAGCTATATAGCAATGCTTATGCATTCACACTACAGCGAGACATATGTTACTACACAGTGAAGCCATGTCTGTATAGATAATTAAAACACGTATTTTATTACGCCATAAGGAACGAAGTTTGATCAAAGACCTTGTATATAATACTATAAAAGATCTTTGGGTTTGATATGCGCTGATGTTACATAAATTTTAACATCTGACTTTCTATTAATTGTTTAATTTCATTCACATAATACAAATTTTATAGCCTACAATTAGGTTAGTTATCTGTGGGGGCGGAACTGTGTGTCAGCAGTGCCTTATTTCGACCGTTACTCCGTGCTATAGGAAAGCATTTTCCATAGATTGACAAACGCATTCTCGCTGTAGTGTGTAACGGAACTGAAGCTGCATCTACACAGTTCAATTTTCCCTGGGCATGCAATCTGGGAAGAATATTGAAATAATCAAGTTTAAAACGTACGTTCAATTAAGATGCATGAAGGTTTTGTGTCTACATGGTGCGCCGTTTTGAACGTCGTGTTCACTGCATAAATATATTAATATTAATATTAAATATCAATCTTGCATTCATTGCTTGAATGCGTAAAGTTGAGAGAAAAGTTTAACCGTGTATATTTATTTATTTATTTATTTATTTATTTATTTATTTATTATTTTGCTAATAATTGTAACATAAAATATAATATATACAAAAAAAAAAACTTTAGCTCGCCCCTGAAAGAGTAGAACTCGTGCTCAGGGGCGGATTCCTGAATTGAAATTAAAAATTATACAATACAATTTATGTTATGTCTACTATGCAATTATAGTATATAAATTTAAATTTACAATTTTTCAATTTTTATAAAATCCAGACATAACTTCTTTAATTTAATCCTAGAACTATTAGAATTGACAAGATTAGGATATTTAAATATAAATTTGTTATATATTCTTAGGCCTAAATTACTACTATGATTAAATACTGTAACAGTTTTGGTCCAAACAATCTTAAAGAATTCATACATTTTGTTTCATAACTATGAGAATACAATTCAAAATTATTTCGATTTTTATGTATGAATTTTATTAGTACAATATAATAAATTTGTCTTACGTTAAGTACATTAAAGTCTAAAAACAAATTTTGAGATGGAAAATCAATAGGTTTATGAAGACATATTTTAATTATTTTCTTCTGTAATAAATAAAGTGGATTAAAATTGGATTTAAATGTGCTACCCCATCCTATAATTCCATACATAATTACCGATTGAAATAAATATTGTGCGTAATAAACTTATTGACAAGTAATTCCTCAATAAAACAAAATAATATACCATTTTACGTAATTTATTACAAAGGTAATAATTAATGTGTTGGTTCCATTTTAAATGATTATCGAAAATTATGCCTAAATACTTAACTTCAGAGGACTCCTTAATAATCGGACATTTACACTGTATAAGGCAACAATCAGAATTATGTAATTTAATACTTAATATAGCTGTAGGAGGTTTGTTACATTTTTTCAGATAATGAGAATGGAATAATTATGGTTTTATTTTCGTTGATAGAAAGGTAATTTACGTCAAACCATTTTTTTTATTAATTTAAGTCCATTATTTGAATTATTATTATTATTATTATTATTATTATTATTATTATTATTATACATCTTAATAGATTCATGCTCATCGATTTACGGGGAAACAGTTGGCGACACCGACTAAACAAAAGAACAACCATGCGATAAATTGATAGCGATAAATCTAGCTGCAGAAATTATCGCGATGTTTGACTGTGATTGGTTGGAATTCAAGATTTCATTAGCCTACACTTCATTGGTCGAAAATGGAATGACGTCATATAAACGAAATAGTCACGTTAACATAGTCTGTGTTAACTATACTTGGTTGGTAGTACACCAAATGTGTCCAGGATCTGATGCGTATAACCTATAAGATAAAACATTGTAATAAATATATATAGATCATTTTCTTAATTAATAACAGTGTATATCTCCTATAAATGATTTCTTAGCATCACCACAGATACATTTGATTGTACTTGTCACTATCTCTGTCAATAGAGAGTTATTGAAATTTATATTTTCCCCGCCATTCATAAAATATTTTGATATGATACTTCTTGCACAAATGGGGAGATCTATAACTGAAACTCGATTAATATATTTCAGTATTATTTGTATTTATCCTGGTAATAATGAACAGTTTGACTCGTAGACATTTTGTTTTTCAGCATTAACTTCCCATGATTGTATGAGAAGATTCGAACAGAACGGCAGTTACGTAGACCTTCTGCTCCCCCCTACTACCAATAATGCATAACATAATGTCAATACGGCTGTTGCTGTCGTCTGCGATACAACAAACATTACTGTTGATTTTCGTGTTCGTCATTTTTTTTTTCTGGTTATTATATGCTTATTTAAGTTGTGTTAACTCTCGCTAAGTAGTTTTATATTTTATTTTATCCGTCTTAGTATTTATTTTATTATTGTACATACTTTTGTTTTATCACTATTATTATTATTATTATTATTATTATTATTATTATTATTAATTAATTAATTTGTATTACTATCTTTGTATAATCTCCGTCACGGATATTCTTTTATTATTATTATTATTATTATTATTATTATTATTATTATTATTATTATTATTATTATTATTATTATTATTATTTCTAACATCAACATTATTACTGACCTCTGTAAAATTTATGCAGACTACTGGTTTGTACCCGAGCACGAGCATATGCTCATTTCGGGTATATATTCATATGTATCATTTAAAATGTAAATTGTGAATAAATTTGAATTTGAATTTGAAGTAAAACTGATAGGCTATGGTTAAGAGAATCGCCTTATTTGCGTTATTACAATATTGGACCTGTCTGTGAGAAGTGCAGCAAATTTCCTTCAAAGCGCAGTGGCGCGTACGGATTTAGGCGTGAATATTTTCATCCGAAGGGACATGAAATTTCAGTGACAGGTCCGGGGATCGTTTCCAAGCGTACTCATGAGGGATTCATGATGGATTTGGCCTCGTCCCACGCTCCGTTCGTTAACGAAACAGAAATCCCTCGCTGCAGCGTGTTAGTTGTGTGCTTCCTGCATCGTTGTGGGCGAGTGGAACACGTGTTCCGAGTGCACAATTTATGCCCTCGCTGCAGTCTCGCTCCATTGTGTTCTCCACAAACATCGTTTGACGACTGTTCATAACGACAATAATGCTGACGTAATAAATAACCCGAAATAGACCTCCAATTCAAATTCAATGCAACTGCAGAGTTAAATATCTATTTCCATGGTGCAACGCCGCGTTCATTTCAGTTCTAAAATTTTGACTCAGTTTTCGGATGTCGCACAAAATCTAAGCTCATTTATTACGAAATCATAACTTTATAAATTAAAACCCGTTTCAGCTCAAATAATAGTAAATCGGAATACAAATTGACTGGAATCATGTTCTCTAAATAGATTTACAAAACCTCTAATGGCAATTACATTAATATTCTCATTATAAAAATATATTTTACATTTATATATGTATGTATTTTTTTTCTCCCTGTGACATAGTTCTGGTAAGCTTATATTAAATTAATTTTCATCATTTTACTAGCTATCCCAAATATTAAATTAATTATAATTGATTGAATTAAATTAGCTCATAAATTAAGTTACTACTTTACCTTATAGGTTTATCTAAATTTAAATAAATATGTAGTCTACGAGTCGTTAAAATTGAAGAATATTGCTGGAGAACCTTTTAAGTGTAGTTTGTAATTTAAATATGTATTGTATTGATTAAGGCTGGTTGAGTGGAAGAGAAGGCCTTATGGCCTTAACTCTGCCAGCGAAAATAAAACATTATTATTATTATTATTATTATTATTATTATTATTATTATTATTATTATTATTATTATTATTATTATTATTATGTTGGCCCAGGAAGTCTCGTTACCTATGAAAGTTTTATTTTACTTCGATATCCTCAAAACAAAGAAACAAATAGTCCAAAAAAGGAGAAAATGAATGCATTATTATTATTATTATTATTATTATTATTATTATTATTATTATTAGTATTTGTAGCTTACTAGCAAATTGTTTGATTCTTCCTTGGGCTGATTACCTCGTTTGGTTTTTTCCGAGGTTTTCCCCAACTATAAGGCAAATATCAGGTAATCTATGGCGAATTCTCGGCCTAATCTCGCCAGATATCATCTCGCTGTTATCAGTTCCATCGACGTTAAATAATCTCGTAGTTGATACCGCGTCGTTAAATAACCAAGTAAAATAAAAAAAAAAGTTTTGTATGTTGTCATTCAAAGTAACGATATTTTTGTCTTTTACTTGCATACCTACATTTAAGTCATGAAGCTGTGAATACAAATCTGTCATAAAAGCCATATCAGCTATCCACTTCTTTTCCGTTAATTGAGGAATGATTATGCTCCGGAAAAATGAAAGCTATAATTTATTTGTATACATAGTTAAATAATTTTAATATAATCCCTTCAAAGAAAATTATAATACCTTTCAGGGCCGTATTCATAGACATTTTTAGCGCGGGTTTCCGGTGGATGATCAGCGTTTTTCGTATTCACGAACCAGTGTTAGCGATAGGATATGATTTGAATTCTGTACAAATAACCAGTGGATAGCCGGGGCTAGCTTAGTACGCTCGTAGCGCGTGCTGCGAAATGTTTATGAATAGCAACCTATATGTTGAAACTGGAGAACGATTTAAATAATGCCTTACATATTAGACATCTGATCCCATACACTCCTCAGTTTTCAGAATTGCAGCCAATACAAGCAGAATTGCGCGTTTTTTGTAATCATTTCAGGTTCCAAGTGTCCGAAGCTCCTTATGATTTGCAAAACGAATTAACTGAGTTGCAGAATAATAGCTCTTTAATTTGTTCTGGTAGAGAAGTATGGGAATTGTATAAATCTTTGCTACATATCACATTTCCGAAGTTACGTTACTTTGCAGCACGAGTGTTGTCAGTTTTTGGTACAAGCTATATCTGCAAACAAGTCTTTTCTCAAATTAGGTCTAACCACATTAAAAATGATACACGGACACTGCTCTCAGATTTTCATCTTGTTTGTCTTCTCCTTCTTAACTTATCAGCATATGAACCTAACATCAACAAACTTAAAAATATGAAAATGTGGTGTCTATGTTTCAGTGAGTGTCAGGAAGATTAATTTATTTTGTAAACAGATTTAACTTATACAGTTTGAAACAGTTGATTACGAGAGATAAAATGACAGTTCATTTTTGTTGTATAGGTCTACCTTGTTATCTAAATGGGACACCATCTGTTTGAGTTTGAAAGATTAAAACTGTTATTTTTTGTCTTGAAGTTATTTATATTTATGTTCCTTGAAAGAAAAATTGTGTATGTTAAACCTACAGGCAAATTTCCGCCATTGATAGCTACATCGTCTCGTTCAAGTACAGGGACATCATTTTATTTTTACTAATATTTCTAATATTAACCTGGCTAAACCTTTGGATCAACGGTTGAGAACTTGAAACACCATTTGCTACCCCCTTCCACGACTGGAGTTTGATGATACTGGAGTAATATACAAACAAATCACTTTACTAGGTATAGGAGGGAAGAAAAGAAGTTCATCCATTTACGTAAAATAGGAATTATCGCGATTTTGAGTTTGATAATTTTCATTAGGTTTTTGTTTAATCAAAATACAGTACAGTATTAACAATGGAGTGGTTTTACTCACGAACTGAGCTGTCCATGCGGACGTATTCATTATGCAGTGTATATTATACTGTCTACAGCACATTAGCGTACAATATAGAGAATGAAATTAAATTGAAAAATAATCATAATATGGATTAAACACATTTTTGAAAATGGTGGCCGTTCATTTCGATACAGTCTTTAGTTCTAATGTGTGTAATTGCAATTACCAGTTTCGTCCTTCGTACTGGTAACTCATGTTGAAATAATTCTGTACCTATTCTGTAAAAGAGTACCTTACGTACTGTAAATTCAATCTTCACTTCTGCCCGATCCGAAAAGATAAAATTACTCAGACATGCTATCTACTGTCCGTCCAAGTGGTTATGTTGCAGGGTCGTAGAAAGAGGGGGAGGAAATCACGAAATTACTTAACGAGGCCCTTTTATTTAAGTTATTTTAAACAGTTGTATAATATAACGTAAACGTCCAATTCCTAACAGAAATTAAAGTTCTCAGAAAAGAACTAAGACAGCCCAGCCCCTAGCCTTTACAGAGAGGCGAATAGAAGCTGGTGGGGAACCGGGATGCGACGTAGGCAAATGGACGACAGTACCTGTGCGAAAATGATGCAATATTGAAAGCTCTTTCGTCACTGGAAAACGCGAACATATTTTTGGAACGTATTGTTTACTATGACCGTAAGGCTACTATGACTGTATATGCGGTCTTGTATCTGTGTGGAGGACGGTTGAACTTCATTAGTAGAAAGGATGGGTGTGAAATACATTAAAAAACTCAGGTACAATAAAGATTGAAGTAAAAATAAAATGATGTCCCTGTAGTAAGCGGTTGCTTTGCTACGTATAAGAGGGGTTGGGGGCACCAGATGTTTCCCCTAATGTTTGCTTGTGAGCATGAGTGTAGATATAGTGTTTATTGATATGACATCACTTGTAGCGATTCACTGGTAATGTACAAGACACTTTAATGCTTTCGTGGAATAGAAAGATACAACTCCATACTTTACAACATCTTTTACCAATAATTTGTAATGTACAACATCATACTTTTGTGGATTAAGGTACACGTACCAAATAACGCCACCTTAACACTTAGGTCACTGTTGCTCTCGAAATAAGATATATACAAACACAAAAATTATAATAAAGAAACTTTAATTTTATCTTTAGAATATAGCACTATGAAAATGGTGATATTATATACTGGAGAAGAATTACAACTCCAATAGGAAAACTTTGTTTACTGGCGTTATTAGGAACAGCTTGTCCAATTAACGCCACCTACTGTATTTTCTAGTAACGTATATACTTATAATTATTAATGAATTATTTTTCCTAAGCAACACAAATTGAAATAAACAACTAAATTTGAGTTCTGTTAATAAAAGATACAAAATCACTCAATACTAATGAAATATTATTGATCTGAAGCTGAAACACCAGATGGATTAAGAAAATATGTTTTCCGATAACTTCCTACCTTCAAAAAGGAGACGAAACACAGTAGAAAGTTATAAACACAAAATCATTAACCTTAGTTACATATGAATGTTTTCCCAAAAGTAAAATAAAAATTAAGAGTTTGATAAGTTATTGAACCAATATCATCACTGTGCACATTCTGGACATTTGTAAGTTGAAAGGTTAGTGTTTTTCCTGATGTTTCCACACTAATCATGTAAATACTTCATACAATACGAATATAACAGCAATGAAAATACTATTAAGAATTGAGGACTATCTTTAAAACAATGAGTACCGTACTAACATAACCTAAAATTTTGCCTGTAGACCTTTAACGCCATGTGGCGTTAAAACGCTACTGAGTACTTGATAAAATTACACGCCTCTTTCTCTAACATTTTCAAATTTTATAGATATTAAATATTTTCTCTGCATAGAAGAATGTTTAAGGATCACGGAAATATATAGTTTAATATAGTTATTATTTGCTCAACACACAAAATAAAATATTGCCTCTTACCATGATATAAGAACAGCCTTTCACTATCAACAAACAACAGCAAAATGGTGGAATATCATGTCACTCGTAAATGTCAGCGGACAGCTAATAACTCATTTCATCACTACATAGCAAGCAAATGCAGGCTACAGTATTGCACTACCAAAATCTGGTGTCGTTAACAAGAATTAATAGGGTGGCGTTAAAGATATACATAGCGTTAATTTGTCTCAGGGACCTTAGTTCAGTGTCAGTTTTCCTAGGCTTGGCACCCCTGATACATAGGCAACACGCGCTGCAGCACTCGTATCCCAAGAGGCCTAAGCCCTTCTGGTTAGGAATGAAGGAAGGAAAAGCCCGGGCAGAGGGCCTTGGCGGAACATTAGCCGTGGTTGTCAGACAACTGAAAAGTACGCAGTAGTTGCGAGTAGAATGGCTTGTTCCGCAGAGCTAAACTATTCCCCTCAATTATTTAGTGGCGTGTGGAGTTGGTATATGACGACGTTATCCAGGCCAAATTGCTCTATTAATTATTTCTCTTTGTACACAAAACCAACAACAGTAGCAGCAGATGTACAGAAGAGGATCGGGGGTAGAGGGAGGTGTCATAGATTTCACACGTGAGTTTAAATATGCACAAAGACAATTGAACATCGTTCTCAAGAGTAACATACCTAGATATTTTCAACTTATTCGCTAGTAGTTTTAAATAATGACAAATTCCTTTCATAATAATAATAATTCTTTATTTAAACTGGCAGAGTTAAGGCCATAAGGCCTTCTCTTACACTCTGCCAGGTCACAAAGTATACAAGCAGTGAAAAAATTTAACAAAAAGTTGAAGAACAGAATACTAACATATTAAAAATAATAATGGTAATAGCATAATAAATCGACACTAAACAACATGAAAATAATACCATAATAGAAAAAAAAAGTAAAATACATTGGAATATAATAAAAATCAACTCATTTAGTTCTGTTGTAAAAGTTGCTCCTCCTGAGATTCAAGAGCCCCCATAACAAATTAAAACTTACTTCTCGGAGTACATCCGTTATCAACACACTTTTTATATAATATAATATAATATAATAAGTTATTTAAGTTATTTGAAGGGTTCAGAACCATAGTAGGCCAAGCGCCATTTACTGAATACGTAGAAAACAAGGGTTGAAATTAAGTTATTATCATAATGCAATGGAAACATATAGCAAGTAAAATAAAGTATACACATTAAATCTAAATGATGTCAATGTTCATTGAACTATGGTTGCATGTAATAAAAATTTACATGTTAAAGGAATTATCATTGCACCAAATGAGTGCTCTCTGGACCAAAATGATCGCATTTTAATTATTTGAATACAATTTAAATTAAGTAACGTAAACGATTTATCCTTCTATCAAACACGAATGTTCCCTGGATCAAATGTCCTATTTTAATTATGTAATTACTTTATATTTATTTCTAACGGGTGCAGCGGAGTGCACGGGTACGGCTAGTAAAATAATAAAAAAGAAAAGAAATACGAAAATTAAGTAAAATTCACAATAAAAAGGGTATGATAATAAATTCATCTGGTGATCAAGAGAACAAAAAGGGGAAAGGAAGAAAAAAGATATTTACCGGTATATATTTTTACAAAATTATCGTAGAGAAAAGGGCTTATAATTGAAAGGAATCAGAATTGAAAAAGTGCAATTTTAGTTTATTTTTGAAACTAGACAATGTCCGACAGTCTCTGAGATGTTGTGGTAGAGAGTTCCAGAGATGAGTTTCAGAGACGGTAAAAGATGAAGTGTAGGAGGATGTTCTGTGTTTAGGAATGGAGAGTGTGATATGGTGTTGTGAGCGAGTGTTTATTTCGTGATATGAGGACAAATGTTGAAAACGAGAAGCTAAGTAGCTAGGGTTAGAGTTTTGAAGAATATTGAAGAGTAAAGTGAGAGAGTGAATAGTTCTTCGCTCTTTGAGACGGACCCAGGACAGCATATTTAGTGATACGGTCAAATCTACGGACGTTGCAAATAAATCGAACACATGCATTATGAACACGCTGTAGTCTGTCTGTCAGTCTTCTGTTAAGGTCAGTGTAGAGAGTAATCAAAATGAGGCATCAAAAGCGACTGCACTAAATTCTTCTTAAGAACCAACGGAAGAAAACGGGAAGTAAAAATCAGGAGGTAAGAGAAAAAATACTTCTTTCATGCTCGTAAGTTATTATATGTTTTACCATTTTATAAACTATTATTTTGTAGAAACTAATTTAGGACTATGATTAAGATCAGAGACCGGAAGTTTAGGCATTATGAATCATTAAAATAGGCAGGCAAAAAGGCATCATAAATAGCTAAAATAGGCAGGCAAAAAGGCATTATAAATAGCTGAAATACGTAATAAAATGCAATTACTAGAACCTTGTACTAGACCTACAACCTTGCACTTTCCACAAAGGGATTTCGGCAGCAAGAAAAGCTTTACATAAGTCGAATGCAAATAGAGATTTTCGACTCGATGTTGCAATTACTGATGGAAGCAAAGAAATCTTCTTCCCAGTAGCCTTGGAAAGTGCATTTTTGTGTTTTGTTGTACTGATATTTTGCGATATGAAAAATATTTAGCTAGCTACAAAAACGTCGCAATTAAAACTGAAAGAAAAATAATCGTTAAATATAACGTTAGACCCCCACTCATTGTTGCCTTGTCAAATAAAAACAAGCGATAAATAAAACGCTTATTGTTATACACTTTTGCACGGCAGCACTCATTGTCGCAAAAAGAATATGAACTGACTGCAAGACAGTAATATAAATTGAGTGAGTGAGTGAGTGAGTGAGTGAGTGAGTGAATGAGTAACTGAGTGAGTGAGTGAGTGACTGAGTAAGTGAGTGACTGAGTGACTGAGTGACAGTGATTGAGTGAGTGACTGAGTGACAGTGACTGAGTAAGTGAGTGACTGACTGAGTGAGTGAGTGACAGTGACTGAGTAAGTGAGTGATTGAATGAGTAACTGAGTGAGTGACTGAGTAAGTGAGTGTCTGAGTGACTGACTGAGTGACTGAGTGACAGTGACTGAGTGAGTGAGTGACTGAGTAACAGTGACTGAGTGAGTGAGTGACTGAGTGTGTGAGGGAGTGACTGACTGAGTGAGTGACTGAGTAACAGTGACTGAGTGAGTGAGTGACTGAGTGTGTGAGTGAGTGACTGAATGTGTGAGTGAGTGACTGAGTGAGTGACTGACTGAGTGAGTGACTGACTGACTGAGTGAGTGACTGAGTAACAGTGAATGAATGAGTGAGTGACTGACTGACTGAGTGAGTGACTGAGTGACAGTGAATGAATGAGTGAGTGAGTGAGTGAGTGACTGAGTGACAGTGACTGAGTGAGTGACAGTGAGTGAGTGAGCGAGCGAGCGGGTGGTTGGGTGAGTGAGTGTAGGAATGAAAAATGGAATTAATGAATGAAGGAATAAATAAAGAATTAAATCAATAAATAAAGGATTAAATAAATAAAAAAGTAAACATTATCTTACTCTTTCCAGCAATATCCTTAACATTTGTGCCGTTTTCAAGGGATTGAGTAATACTTACTCTGTCAGAAATACTCAGACTTGAAAGTGTTTGTGACATGATGCCTTACCGATATGCGGGGGCTTTGATTCTCGTCACAACAACAGACCACGTTGTACCGTTTTCTGCTTTCTTTAGACTCAGGTGCATTCTACTAAATCGATGGTTTGTACAGCGTCGTTGGATACTTACTTACAAATGGCTTTTAAGGAACCCGAAGGTTCATTGCCGCCCTCACATAAGCCTGCCATCGGTCCCTATCCTGTGCAAGATTAATCCAGTCTCTATCATCATATCCCATCTCCCTCAAATCCATTTTAATATTATCCTCCCATCTACGTCTCGGCCTCCCAAAGGTCTTTTTCCCTCCGGCCTCCCAACTAACACTCTATATGCATTTCTTGATTCGCCCATACGTGCTACATGCCCTGCCCATCTCAAACGTCTGGATTTAATGTTCCTAATTATGTCTACAATGCGTGCAGTTCTGCGTTGTGTAACTTTCTCCATTCTCCTGTAACTTCATCCCGCTTAGCCCCAAATATTTTCCTACGCACCTTATTCTCAAACACCCTTAACCTATGTTCCTCTCTCAGAGTGAGAGTCCAAGTTTCACAACCATACAGAACAACCGGTAATATAACTGTTTTATACATTCTAACTTTCAGATTTTTTGACAGCAGACTGGATGATAAAATCTTCTCAACTGAATAATAACAGGCATTTCCCATATTAATTCTGCGTTTAATTTCTTCCCGAGTGTCATTTATATTTGTTACTGTTGCTCCAAGGTATTTGAATTTTTCCACCTCTTTGGATAACCGCCTGAAAAAGTACAAGAAAAGCGACTCAAACGTTTTCAAAGAAACAACGAATATTTCAGCGCATCCTTCAGTTTATTTATATAAGACAAGAAGTTCGTCCTTTTTCCATAAAGTATTGATACAGAAAGTTTCCGAACCAAACAGAATGGATCCACACTTTTACCGACACGTACAGCTATTATAAAACTAATTGCAATCCCTGAAATCGAAGCAGGAATCCTCCATAAGGACTGAGTCAAGTATTTAAGCCCTGCTGTGCTGTTAATCCCGCAGGAACAGACAGACAAATTTCCACTGTAAACAACGCCAGTAGCAGTTCCTAGCGGTAACCGTTATGAAGTGGTTGCGGAGGTGGGATGGGGGGGGAGGTACTCGCAACAATCTGCAGACTGACAAATGGCCGACTGCACACAAGAAGTAGTCCCCATGTCCCAAACCAAATTACTGCCCCTGCCGTTATGGCTCACGGCCCAACTGGGGGAGGTAACGGGGTTAAAGTACTCATACTGACGCCTCCCGACCATCAATTAAAAATATGGGGTGCGCTTACACTTCGAATCATTTATCTTTAACTACACACGCCCTTAGTATTTTTAACATTACATCTTTCAGCTACCAATGACGTATGAGGTAGTCAAAGAGTACCGCATGGGTAACTGGTAAGGATTTATTCAACGTCAAATGCGACTGTCCGGGATTTGAACTCGAATCTCTAAGTATAGAAATCAAAGCTGTAGACCTTCGAATATTGGTTCATCTTCTATTTCTTTTCTGTCATCTTTAATCCATGATAACACAGATTTCTCCATTTATTTATTTATTTATTTATTTATTTATTTACTTATTTATTTACTTATTTACGTATTTACTTATTTATTCTTTACTTATTTATTTACTTGTTTATTTATTTACTTATTTATTTATTTAGTTATTTACTTATTCACTTATTTATTTATTTATTTATTTATTTATTTATTTATTTATTTATTTATTTATTTAGTTATTTACTTATTTATTTTGTATACATTTATTTGTTTAGTTATTTATTTATTTACTTATTTATTTATTTACTTATTTATTTATTTATTTAGTTATTTACTTATTAATTATTTACTTATTTATTTATTTATTTATTTATTTATTTATTTATTTATTTATTTATTTATTTATTTATTTATTTATTTATTTATTTATTTATTTATTTATTTATTTATTTATTTATTTATTTAACCTGGTAGAGATAAGGCAATCAGGCCTTCTCTTCCCCTCTATCTGGGGATTATAAATACAATATTAAGAATACAATTAAAATTAATATTAAATTTACAAATACAATAAAAATCAAAGTACTGAAAGATTAAGGGCCGTATTCATAGTCATTTTGAGCGCGGGCTTTCGGTGGATGATCAGCGTTTTTCGTATTCATAAACCAGTGTTAGCGATAGGATATGATTTGAATTCTGTACTAGTAACCAGTGGATAGCCGGGGCTAGCTTAGTACGCTCGTAGCGCGTGCTGCGAAATGTCTATGAATAGCACCCTAACTGATTAATAAAAGCTAGATAGTTTGTTGTAAAAGTTACGAAGAGAGAAACATTTTTTTTATTAATTAAGTACAAATTAAACCTACTCGACGCAGTAACAAAATGCTTAATAAGCTTGCTTTTGAACACTACTAAATTCCGACAGTCTCTGATGTCACTGGGTAGGGTATTCCACAAGCGCGAGAGCGAGATTGTGTATGATGATAAATACGATGATGTCTTATGTGTTGGTATGGCTAGTATGCGGCTATTTTGCGTGCGTGTGAAGAGATTATGATATGATGACAGGTAACTGAAACGGAAGGCAAGGTACGTAGGTGTAGAGATGTGAAGGACTTGGAAAAGGTGAACAAGAGAATGAAAATTTCTACGTTCGTTAAGCCGTAGCCAGTTTAGAGTTTGGAAGGATGGGGTAATGTGGTCAACGCGACGGATATCGCAGACGAAGCGAACACAATAATTATGAACACGTTGTAATTTTTGCGACTGGTTGACATTGAGGTCAGTCAGTAGAAAATCACAATAATCGAAGTGGGGCATTACTAGTGTTTCCACTAGTATTTTCTTGAGTGATAGCGGAAGGAATTTTCGAATGCTGTTTAAGGAATGTAGTATGGAAAGCACTTTTTTGGTAATATGGGCTACTTGGTTATTCCAGTTTAAATGCGTGTCAAAGTAAGCTCCAAGGTTTTTAACACAGGAAGCAAAAGGGATTATTGTGTCGTTTAACTTGACTGGAAGAGCATATGACGCTACGGGGCGTACAGAAACGTTGCCTCCCACAGTTTGCCTATCGTAATCGCCCAAGTTCAAGGGTGTTTGTCGGGCGTTGCATGCGTGCAGTTCACCTTAGTCCGTTGTGAGTTGCTAATGGCATTACTCATTTGTGCATTGTGTAGTGCGAGTTACTGCTTTTTTTTTCTAATTCAATAATAAAATATGGAAATATGAAAACATTTCCACGGTTATTTTTACTGTATAACTTAAAATCACGATTTTCGTGTGTGGAGTTCGGTTGTTTTGACAAAGGAAAATGTGTTTCAAATGGAGTAGGGTCGTTTTCATTAGGGATAGGTGTCTAACATCATGGACTATAATATGCAATAAAAAATAAAAATCGAAAGAAATATGGATTTGGAACTTTCCCATATTGCATGATTCAAATGTTTTAGAACACTGAAATAATTAAAATTCTGTCTAAATATTTTAACATCATTTTCAAACAATGACATCTATTTGTCGAGAAGTAAAGTAATCTATGGTTGCTTAATACTATGGTCCATCCCAGGAATCTGTGAAGTAACTTCACGCATATGGGAACGGAGTCTATCTGTACCGGAGTGTATTGCGGGCAGCATCAGCTCGAGGCCGCTAAGGGGTGGAAGCTAGAAGGTAGAAGCACAGTCTAGTATACACAGTCACGAAGCTTGAGTTGTGAGGGTGCTAGGAACAATAGACTGTGCCGATATTATTTCGCATTGTCTGTTATGAGGCGATATTAGCGATCCTAGTGGTTAGCAACTATCTATGGATGCATATTTACTACGTATTGAGCTTCGTAACTGTATATACTAGACTGTGGTAGAAGGTAGAGTAGAGTTCAGATAGAAATGATCCAATCCCTGCAAGCGATTGCTATACCTAGTAAGGTTTATCTTGTCTCATTAGGAATAAAACCAAGTCCCTTCAAATGAGGGTGGAGATTATAGGAGGGTTGTAAATTTTCAGTATTCCTTTCAAAACCTTGTTATTGTACAGGCTGCCGGAACTCAGTTTCTTGAAAGACAAGCTCAGTGACGGAACTACACAGTACGAAGAGAGATATTTTGTAATTTTATTTTGCGCTACAGAATGTATCAACTAGTGCCTTCCGCCACTGGATGGATGGACGGCATCGCTCCACTCTCCCATTGCCATAACAATACAGACGAGGTAAGACATATCTCCTTTCTCTCTCTTTTCACAGTGAGATAAGATACATCACACAGATTTTAGCTTCGTTCAACCAACACCTCCCTCCAGAAGGATCATTGGCCCTAGCCCTCCCACATGCCACTTGCGCATAGGTCTTGTTTCGTCTTTATGCTCTACAGAATCCTGGGACGGACCACAGAGTCCTGCGTTTGGTTACTTTTAACACAAGTCAGATGCAGTCTATGTCGATAATATTAGCTTCACTTGTTACGAAGAACAAGTTGCGAGTCAACAGTTCACACTGCACCGGTATACTATGTGTTTACATATATTTATTCGTGTACCTGTGTATAAGTCTGTGAAAATAGGAGGAGTATTGGATTTGATGGCAATAATACCGAAGTATTACAGGGCTGCGAAATTTGTTCTCCTAGTACGACAGATGTTTAACTTTGCTCTAGAGTATGCTATTAGGAAAGTCCAGGATAACAGAGAAGGTTTGGAATTGAACGGGTTACATCAGCTGCTTGTCTATGCGGATGACGTGAATATGTTAGGACAAAATCCACAAAGGATTAGGGAAAACACGGAAATTTTACTGGAAGCAAGTAAAGAGATAGGTTTGGAAGTAAATCCCGAAAAGACAAAGTATATGATTATGTCTCGTGACGAGAATATTGTATGAAATGGAAATATAAAAATTGGAAATTTATCTTTTGAAGAGGTGAAGAAGTTCAAATATCTTGGAGTAACAGTAACAAATATAAATGATACTCGGGAGGAAATTAAACACAGAATAAATATGGGAAATGCCTGTTATTATTCGGTTGAGAAACTTTTATCATCCAGTCTGCTGTCAAAAAATCTGAAAGTTAGAATTTATAAAACAGTTACATTACCGGTTGTTCTGTATGGTTGTGGAACTTGGGCTCTCACTTTGAGAGAGGAACAGAGATTAAGGGTGTTTGAGAATAAGGTGCTTAGGAAAATATTTTGGGCTAAGAGAGATGAAGTTACAGGAGAATGGAGGAAGTTACACAACACAGAACTGCACGTATTATATTCTTCACCTCATATAATTAGGAACATTAAATCCAGACGTTTGAGATGGGCAGGGCTCAGGATAGGGCCCAATGGCGGGCTTATGTGAGGGCGGATATGAACCTCCAGGTTCCTTAAAAGCCAGTAAGTAAGTACGACAAATGTTTCAATTTCGGTGGGGAATATGTTGAAAAATATCTCAACAATTGCTGTATCTATACCAATGAATCTTTCCATGAAATTGTGTTTTCTTTCTGTAAACGACCTCAGGGAAATATTTTTACGGCGTAATTGCGCTCGAGTGGAAAAAATTTGTAAAAGCACTTGTTTTGACATTATTAACATGGTAGAAGAAAAAAAAACTTTTTATCTTCCTCCATCAGAATGTTTGCTTGTCAGATCTCGAGTTCCAAGCCCGTAACTACTACATAGATCACCATCGAAGACCCGTACAACCTCTAAGACTTCACCGCTGATAATAGGTGAAATGAGGAGGAGAGTGTTGGTGGAATGATAGAGGGAAATGAGAGAGCCCGAGAAAAACCCTCTTTTATCCGCCACAAATTCCATCACGACGTGACCGGAGATCGAACACAGACCGCTTTGATGGAAGACTAGCGCTTTAGCACTGAGCCATAGACACGGTGTTTGAAGATGCTTCGAATACCACTTTTACTTACTGAATAAGAAATTCTAGGCTGTAATAAATCTTTACAAGTAGCTAAAGAGAAACGGATGTTGCTATTTGAATTTGGCTGGCACCATGGGATGGAAATGGAAGCTGTAGCAATCAGAGGGACACATAGATTAGAGACTAGATTACAAGCATAGACATCAGACGGATCAGCAACTGTACAAGCAAATCGAATACACAAACACGCTATCTAATACAATAATGAGCTTGATTTTCGTTACTGCTGATTGTATTAATCACTTACAAGCAACGACAATTACTGCTACATTAATTATACTGTAACTATAATTGGAGCTAAACTCAATTTGGCCTAAGATCTGTTCAACTTTTGAGTAGAGAAACAATAATTCTAGATGAAATGATGATTCAATAAGGATTTATATTTGGGAAGATCCTTGAAAAGATGGGAAGACCAATTGCCTAAATTATTAGTATAAATTTGAGTCCGAACGAATTCAGTAGCAACCAGTCCTTCACGAAGACGATGACGATGATAATGGTGATTACGACATTATGTAGTATTTGCATTACTATTTTTAGGCAATAGGAAAGCTCTTGGAATTAGAGTAGCCAGATTTTCAGACACAAAAAGCAGGAACAATCCGGGAAGTTGTCTAGACTAGATCCGTCTAGTATTAACACAATCTGTTAACTAGACCACAGATATATATATATATATATATATATATATATATATATACATGCATACAGACATAAAAATACAGATACATAGATAGGCTAAACAGACAGAGATACATAGATAAGCAGACAGATACATACGAGTAGATAGACAGATACACAAACAGATATATAGATAGTAGATACATAGACAGATACATAAACAGACAGACACACACAGACAGATAGATACACAGATGCAAAGGCAGACATATTTAGGCCTATAGATGCATATACAAACAGATACATAGATACAAAAACAGACAGACACATAGATGCATACACAGACAGATTTAAGCCTATATATGCAAAGACAAACAGATAGATAGATAGATAGATAGATAGATAGATACATAACAGACAGATACACAGATGCATAGACAGACATATTTAGGCCTATAGATGCACAGACAAACAGATACATAGATACATAGACAGACAGATACACAGATGCATAGACAGACATATTTAGGCCTATATATGCATAGACAAACAGATACATAGATACATAGACAGACAGATACACAGATGCATAGACAGACATATTTAGGCCTATATATGCATAGACAAACAGATACATAGATACATAGACAGACAGATACACAGATGCATAGACAGACATATTTAGGCCTATAGATGCATAGACAAACAGATACATAGACATATTTAGGCCTATAGATGCATAGACAAACAGATACGTAGATACAAAGACAGACAGACACGTAGGTACAAAGACAGACTGATACATAGACAGACAAATACAGAGATGCATACACAGACAGATTTAGGCCTATATATGCATAGACAAACAGATACATAGATACATAGACATATTTAGGTCTATAGATGCATAGACAAACAGATACATAGATACAAAGACAGACAGACACGTATGTACAAAGACAGACTGATACATAGACAGACAGATACAGAGATGCATACACAGACAGATTTAGGCCTATAGATGCATAGACAAACAGATACATAGATACATAGACATATTTAGGCCTATAGATGCATAGACAAACAGATACATAGATACAAAGACAGACAGACACGTATGTACAAAGACAGACTGATACATAGACAGACAGATACAGAGATGCATACACAGACAGATTTAGGCCTATAGATGCATAGACAAACAGATACATAGATAGATAGATAGATAGATAGATAGATAGATAGATAGATAGATAGATAGATAGGCAGGCAGGCAGGCAGGCAGGCAGGCAGGCAGGCAGGCAGGCAGGCAGGCAGGCAGGCAGGCAGGCAGGCAGGCAGGCAGGCAGGCAGGCAGGCAGGCAGACAGACAGACAGACAGACAGACAGACAGACAGACAGACAGACAGACAGACAGACAGATAGATAGATAGATAGATAGATAGATAGATAGATAGATAGATAGATAGATAGATAGATAGATAGATAGATGGAATTTACGGAAACTTTAAGTGATGCATTCATCTCGAAATTATCAGGTTCAGAAGCAGATGTGAAGACGAACGAAATTTTAATTTGCGTTGATGGAATGGAAAAAGATTTCGTCGTTAGAAAGAAAAGCAGATACCATGTTATACAAAACACCGGCCGTTGAATGTTGAAGCGTGGGGAAAGGCAGTTCAATCTCGTTTGATATAAAAGCCTTTTGTAATTCAGACGTTTTGAGAGGACAGGTTGAAGTGCTTAGTAAGCTGTCTTTATACCTGCAATACCGGAGCAAGTATGTAACGTTTCCAATTGGCTTCGAGAGAATTAAACAGGCATTACACTTTCCTGAAAGGTTTCACTATGATTCTTTTAAAGTGGGAGGAATGGGTCGGTCGCATTTACCAAATTAATGATACCGGGGGGTGAGTGTGTGTGTGGAAAGGGGGGTGGGGGTAGAAAGTAGGAACGTAGCAAGCTTTAAAATTCCATGAATATGTCTGTTAGCAATTCGCGGTGTTTTCATCTAACTCCAAAGTGAGACAACTGTACCCCTCGACCGCAATAGCAATCAGTAACTGCACTTCGAGTAATCAAAGTGACCGTTGATCTGTACCACGTTAAAAAAAGAAGGGTTAGAAGTAACGAAAAGAGAGGGCTAGGCCTGACTCTTCAGTTTGTTCAGAGAGGGAGGGGGTCAAAACTTTGCAGTATTACATGGGAAAGAGGGGGGAGAGGATTGCTGAAGCTTCTGCCCCCAGGCCTACGGAAGATTCCGGGACACGGAACGGGGACAACTCCGTGTTCGGTAAAGGAAATACCGGAAAACAATTGCATCTCTATATATTGTAAAACAGAGGTACTGGTTACTAGTCGCGACGCTGTTATTCCCGGTGTGACTCCTCCTTTTTGCTTACGTCTTAGGAAGTCAAAGTTCTATAAAGTCTAGGTAGGTAGTGTCGTTCGCCATTTTTGTTCTTTCGTTGCCGAGCTACCAGACGAGGGATCTATTTGCCACACCGTTAAACATTATCATGTCGTAGCTCCTATGGTAATAAATCAAACTCACTGTAATTCAGCAAATAATTGAACGGCAAATAACGTCCTCGTGTGCTTCCTGCGAACGCCAACGAAAGGGCCAAAATGGCGGGCGATTATATATTAAGTATTTATCCAGCCTTAGGAAATGCTTTACAGCTTCATCAGCGAATCACAAGACGCACACGTTTAAATGTAGCCGACCTGCAACGTGATTGGCTGCCGGAAATTAGAGCGACGGGGCTATAGGGCTGTCAATTTTAAGTTAAATATTCCCACTAGATATGCCTGCAATAATGTACTCTAAATTTGAAATGCAACATCTCCGGTTTGTAGTTTAACATTACAAACACTTACAACCAGAGCCCGGGTGTTTGGCAAAATGTCTTTTTTACTGGGTGGAAGTAAATCGATATTTGCATAGATATGAATGTGATTTGGAGTAAAACAAAGTGATAGGGCGAATTTTTATTTTGCCTTTTTAAGGTGTTTCTTAATAATAAATATCTTTTTTTTACATTTTAAAGTAATATTTCTTGTTTAATAGCAATTTTCTAATTAATTTTAATGCAATGTGTATGAAATTTAAATCTTTGAAACAATGACTAACTTTACTAACAATAGTGGTCCTCCAGCTTGGGGGTTGGGCGAAGGGCTAACAACCCATCACCGTAAAAAACAGCTTGTTACGAATCCTTCAAATAAGCCTCGGAATGGGATTTATAAAACAGTTATATTACCGGTTGTCTTTTATGGTTATGAAACTTGGACTCTCACTTTCAGAGAGGAACATAGGTTAAAGGTGTTTGAGAATAAGGTGCTTAGGAAAATATTTGGGGCTAAGAGGGATGAAGTTACAGGAGAATGGAGAAAGTTACACAACACAGAACTGCATGCATTGTATTCTTCATCTGACATAATTAGGAACATTAAATCCAGACGTTTGAGATGGGCAGGGCATGTAGCACGTATGGGCGAATCCAGAAATGCATATAGAGTGTTAGTTGGGAGACCGGAGGGAAAAAGACGTTTAGGAAGGCCGAGACGTAGATGGGAGGATAATATTAAAATGGATTTGAGGGAGGTGGGATATGATGATAGAGACTGGATTAATCTTGCTCAGGATAGGGACCAATGGCGGGTTTATGTGAGGGCGGTAATGAAATTCCGGGTTCCTTAAAAGCCAGTAAGTAGGTAAGTAAGTAAGTAAATAATAGTAATTTATTTCGGTACTTAATCTGCTAATAATCGTGCTTTAATACTATTGGTGTAATATGAATAATGATCGACAATCCACAGTTACAAATATAATATTGTCATGTCTTCACGATACCAACGATCAGCTTTATAATTTTAAATATTAAGCTCGTTCTCATAGAAGTTGTCACTTAACATTTCCAATTGTTTGCTTTCATATTTTCAAATCTTACTGTTACAATTTTGTGCTACACGTGTTTATTATTGTAGGAGAAAGAAATTTGAGTAAGGAATAGTCAGTTATTGTCGGGTGACAGAAGGTATAAGATCGATTAGCTATAATGCCTAAATTCAGTAAACCATTGCAAAGTAAACTTCATGCTTAAGTTAGTGAATTTGGTGTCCATGTGTTTTCAGCATTACAGTTATAATATAATAGGAAAAGTCAAAATGGAGAGAACATATTTTACAAGTGGTCCGTACTAAACCTGTATGTAAAGTTATGGACTATAAGCCATGGTCGCGGAATCGGAGTGAAAGCGATTATTATGGATAGAGTAGGAATAGGCA
Source organism: Periplaneta americana (assembly GCF_040183065.1). Taxonomy (NCBI): domain Eukaryota; kingdom Metazoa; phylum Arthropoda; class Insecta; order Blattodea; family Blattidae; genus Periplaneta; species Periplaneta americana. The sequence goes on from NC_091130.1 coordinate 24,158,795, forward strand.
GCAATACTGGATGAAGTTGAAGTCGGGAACAATTCCGGATGGAGTTTAAATCAGGAGTAATTCTGGATGGAGTTTAAATCAGGAGTAATTCTGGATGCAGCTTAAATCGGGAGCAATTCTGCATGGAGTTAAAATCTGAAACAATTCTGAATAGAGTTGAAGTCTGAAGCAATTGTGGATGGAGGTGAAGGCAGGAGCAATTCTGAATGGAATTGAAGTCTGAAATAATTCTGGATGGATTTGAAGTCTGAAGCAATTCTGAATAGAGTTGAAGTCTGAAGCAATTGTGGATGGAGGTGAAGGCAGGAGCAATTCTGAATGGAATTGAAGTCTGAAGTAATTCTGGATGGAGTTGAAGTCTGAAGCAATTCTGAATAGAGTTAAAGTCTGAAGCAATTGTGGATGGAGGTGAAGGCAGGAGCAATTCTGAATGGAATTGAAGTCTGAAGTAATTCTGGATGGAGTTGAAGTCTGAAGCAATTCTGAATAGAGTTAAAGTCTGAAGCAATTGTGGATGGAGGTGAAGGCAGGAGCAATTCTGAATGGAATTGAAGTCTGAAGTAATTCTGGATAGAGTCGAAGTCTGAAGCAATTCTGAATAGGGTTGAAGTCTGAAGCAGTGGATGGAGATGAAGGCAAGAGCAATTCTGAATGTAATTGAAGTCTGAAGTAATTCTGGATGGAGTTGAAATCTGAAGCAATTCTGAATAGAGTTGAAGTCTGAAGCAATTGTGGATGGAGGTGAAGGCAGGAGCAATTCTGAATGGAATTGAAGTCTGAAGTAATTCTGGATGGAGTTGAAGTCTGAAGCAATTCTGAATAGGGTTGAAGTCTGAAGCAATTGTGGATGGAGGTGAAGGCAGGAGCAATTCTGAATGGAAATGAAGTCTGAAGTAATTCTGGATGGAGTTGAAGTCTGAAGAAATTCTGAATAGAGTTGAAGTCTGAAGCAATTCTGAATAGAGTTGAAGTCTGAAGCAATTGTGGATGGAGATGAAGGCAGGAACAATTCTGAATGTAATTGAAGTGTGAAGTAATTCAGGATGGAGTTGAAATCTGAAGCAATTCTTGTTGGAGTATAAGTCTAAAGCAATTCTAGATGGATTCTGAGTCGATGTAGGAGTCAGAGCGGGTCTTAGAGCTGAAGACGAAGTAGGAGTGGAAGTCGGAGTGAGAGTCAGAAAAATTGGAGGCTTAATCAAGAAAGTTGGAGTAAGAATCGAGGTAGTTATATTTACAGTCGTAAGAGTTGGAGTCGGAGTTAGTGTTGACGACGAAGTAGGAGACAGATCAGATTCGGAGTGGGAGTTACATTCGGAGTAACAGTTGAAATAGAATTCAAAGTGGGAGTTGGAGTTGGGGCTGAAGGCGAAGTGGGAATCGGAATCGAAGGTGGCATAGGATGAGTTGAAGTAGGAGTCAAAGTTTAAGACGAAGTAAGAGTCGAAGTGGGAGTAGGAATCGATTCGAAGCGAAAACAACAAAAAACAGCATGTTCCATGTGTGCTTCTTTGATTGTTCGTCATCGTTTACCTCATCAACAACATATAGATCCTTTTTGTTCCAAATTGTTACCGGTGAAGAAAAATAGTACCTAATGTAAGTTACTATATTTACAAACTTTATTCCTTGGCAGATGCTGATAGTGCTAAAGCAACTGGCAGAACCAAAAAGCAAATTTTATAGTAGAAATAAATCAAGTACTGCCAACAACAAAACAAATGTTCTGGAATTCACTAGAAAAAATATACTCTAGGCCAATGTTTCTCAACCACCAGGCCCTGGCATCAATTATACCGGGCCGCGAGATATTCTCCTGGAATTTGTCATTTTACACTTCTAAGCATTTTTTACGAATGGGTATTTTATAAATGGAAATATTCTTATGAGAATAATTTTCGTAATTTTGTCGAAAAGCGCAGGCCCAGATCGTCTCTGAAATCAAAATTTAAAGTCTACCCAAACAATAGGCTATCTATGTAGCAAATGTCTGTAACCAAGCCACTTACTTTTTAATAAGCTTACAGGGAAATTACGGGCCTTAGAAACCTTAAAAAAATGCGGGAAAGGAAATTCCACTGTTTATGATCGGTCATAAAATTGCTTCCAAGCCGATTACAACAATGAGCGACGAATCCTCTGTTCTCAAAACTGAACGAAATAGCATCTGTGTTGCAGATGTCAATGACCAATTAGCTGGCAAGTATGAACAAATAATTGTTTTCACTTAAATTGAAAATTAAGGCAGTCTGTATCAGGTTCTCGATACTGAATAGTTATACTGAATACAGCCTCTTCGCAAGTTCGCATTGCAGTGTGTAAGCGCTTGTTTTAAAACCAAAGTGTCGTAATTTTTTTAAAGTAATAGGTAATAGTAAATTATGCAACGAGCCTATAATGAAGGTAATTAAGAAGCGAGTATGGATATTTATGAAACTCGCTTGCGCTCGTTTCATAATTTTCATACGAGCTTCTTAATTACCATTATAGGCGAGTTTCATACGACTTTTTATGCTCGACCATATTTCTAACTTCATATTATTAATTTTCTTTGTATCTGACCTTGACCAATGTCCCGTATGTTGTGAGATGTTGGCAGACGCGAAAGTATTGATTTTTTCCGAGGAACAGATGGTCACATTGACCTTGCTAGGCCATAAGAACCTACAGAGATAACATTGAAATTAAATTAGACATTGAAAAACGAGATGACAAATTGAATTTATTTGAATATTATTTACAATTAACGCTAATTATTATAGTAACAGAACATAACCTTCTGCAACAGTATTGGATTTCCAGCCTCCGTGACTTTTCGCTAATTCTCTTTCGATTGCATATCCGAGAATAATCGATACTTGGGGTTTTATAACGGTACAAAGCTGACCTGTCATTGGCTGAACAGTTGTAACCTGAGTCGTCATTGGCTGAAAGACCTGACCTTTAATGAGTAGGTGTACTTTAATGACATTCATTAAAGGTCTGCTACCAGGTGTATAATTACTACATTTCGGCATGGTCGAGCATAAACAGATTTAAATATTAATATAAATAAAATACAAGGAACTTCGCTTTATTTTGGTATTAAGAAATTCAGTACCTGTGTTTGTGACGCAACTAGCGATTTCAAGGCTAAGCAAAATGAAGGAAAAACTACCAACACACAGAAGAAAAAGTGTGCGTTCACTTTTAAGTATATGGACAACCACTAAAATTTTGGTTTCGTACTATGTCCTGACGCTGCCCAATTTTCACGACCTCAATGTGTAATTGTGCTACTGTTCTGGGAAATGAAGCTTTGAAACCATCGCGATTTTTTTTTGCGAAATTTCAACACAAAACGTTCCGATTTCGTCAACAAACCCACTGAATTCTTTACGAGTAAAAGAGATGCACTTAAAATATAAAAGAAAATTATTTCCCATTTTCGATTGCTGGTAAAATTCATGTTCTAGGAATAATAAGTTAATTAAGTAGTAAAATATCGCTGTAATCGAAAAGTATTGGGAATAAATTTGAATAAGGAACAAAAAAAAGTTTCCTTCCCAGGCAGGATTCGAACCACGAAAGTCATAGTTACCAGTCTATCGTGCTCTGGAGTGAACAAGGCTCTGAAATCAGCTACAAGGGTCGGTCCGGTTTTTTTGCCACTACTGTACATCTATTATCAGGCAGTATGCCTACATCTCACTTGATGATAGCTATAGGCTATATCAGAGAAAGAACATTTGTTTGTATACATCTCAAGTTTGATGTTACTAGTCAGCAATAGAGTTGAAAGGAACTGGCCCATCCTATCCCATTATCTCCCGGCTTAGTTGTCTCATGAGTGATGAATATTGGTGTCGCTTGTGAGGTTCAGACCTGTCTTCGGATAGTTGACTAAAGAAACAAAACAACATCTGAATACAAAAGAGTCAGTGAACCCATTTAATTTTCCGAGAAGACTAAAGACGAGCAACTGAGTTCTGGATATTTTAGAAAATTAGTATGCCTTCCCACCCCAGATGACATATGTAACAGATTGCTCATCTCTATGTTAAAACCGGTTGCAGTTTGAAGAGAACAACCGCCAGGATCGCCACCCGTCCACCGTAACGAACACAGGATGGCAGTACAGTCGCTAATGCAATTCAAATGAGAGTTATGACGTGACTCTTTATGTAACAACTAGATGGCAGCATAGTAAACGTGACAAAAGTTGTTACTGCCAAAGCCTATAAGGCCGAGCAATCTGGGTATATAATATAATCTAAGCTTCCTACAGTTCAAAAGTAACGAAACAAAACATTACCCATCAACTTCGCACATCAGTCATAAACAATAATATTACTACAAGCATTAAAGTAACACTAACATTATTAAGACACAATAACAAAAAGGATTAAAGTAATGGCCACCTCTGATATAGGTTCTGGCTGATATCCAGATCTATTATCAGGCAGTAGAGCTACATCTCACTTGACGGTATGTGTCAGAGGATGGCTCAAGAGGTAGGGGCACGGCATGTCTCTATCGCTTGGTCCGAAGGATTGTGGGTTCGAGTCCCGCCTCGGGCATGGGTGTTGTGTTTGTCTTAGTGTAAGTAAAACAAAAAAAAAGGAAAACAAAGGAAAAACGAAAACAGGAAAACAAATAAGAGAACTTTGGGAAACGGCCACTGGCCGGTCAAAAAAAAAAAAAGAGGAAGAACTATTGTTTGTTTACATCTGAAGTGTGATTAATGTAATATGTTACTAGTCAGCGATGTATGTAATGGAGGGGGAAAGGAACTAGTCACCTTACCCCATTATTTTCTGGCTTAGTTTCCTCATGAATAATGTCATATTTTGTCACTTATGAGGTTTAAACTAGTCTTCCGACAGTTGACTAACAAAAGTATGTCGGAAAATTAAATTTTGTAATGTGTTGGCATTGCAGGAACTGTGAAGCAGAAATAGGGAAATGGAAAATTTGAAATATTTTTATTCACAAAATTAATTTAGTCGTTTCGTAATGCTGTTCATCAAGGAATTACTATAATAATAACAATCATACTTACTTACTGGCTTTTAAAGAACCCGGAGGTTCATTGCCGCCCTTACATAAGCCCGCCATTGGTCCCTATCCTGAGCAACATTAATCCATTCTCTATCATCATATCCCACCTCCCCAAAATCCATTTTAATATTATCTTCCCATCTACGTCTCGGCCTCCCTAAAGGTCTTTTTCCCTCCGGTCTCCCAACTAACACTCTATATGCATTTCTGGATTCGCCCAAACGTGCTACATGCCCTGCCCATCTCAAACGTCTGGATTTAATGTTCCTAATTATGTCAGGTGAAGAATACAATGCGTGCAGTTCTGTGTTGTGTAACTTTCTCCATTCTCCTGTACCTTCATCCCTCTTAGCCCGAAATATTTTCCTAAGCACTTTATTCTCAAACACTCTTAATCTCTGTTCCTCTCTCAAAGTGAGAGTCCAAGTTTCACAACCATACAGAACAACGGTAATATAACTGTTTTATAAATTCTAACTTTCAGATTTTTCGACAGCAGACTGGACGATAAAAGTTTCTCAACCGAATAATAACAGGCATTTCCCATATTTATTCTGTGTTTAATTTCCTCCCGAGTGTCATTTATATTTGTTACTGTTGCTCCCAGATATTTGAACTTCTCCTCCCCTTCAAAAGATAAATTTCCAATTTTTATATTTCCATTTCGTACAATATTCTCGTCACGAGACATAATGATATAAATAATAACAATAATAATAGTAATAATAATAATAATAACAATAATAGACTAATAATAATAAATAATAATACAAATTCTGAGATAGATAATGGAGATAAAGAGTTTCACGAATCCAAGACTTTAATTTTATTATCAATAATGATGTGAATGTCAATTTGTTTATAAAAAAGGGCGCAAAGAAATATACAAAATGTTCAACTACGAATGAAGAATCTCTTGCAGGCATATAAAGTAATCCTCTTATGTATAGAATTTATAGCTTACTGCTATCTTAAAGTTAAGGAGTAGAAGTAACACGGGAGAGTGTAGACGTTTAACTAATAACCCCGGTCATTGAAACACCAAGTACTCTAAGAATTAATCAGCCTATTAAATGTAATAATAACAATAATAATAATAATAATAATAATAATAATAAACCATGTATAAGCGATGGATGTATAACCAGTGTGTAACTATATATGAGATTTGCTTTGCAGTATTATATACACGAATATTCTTGTTTAAACGTTGTATAGAGAAAAAATGGCTGCCCCTCTAATAGCTGTTTGTCTCGATTGTCATTATTTTTATGATGATGGTTGCCTTGTGACCACAGAACAAACCAAAGAACGCATAATAGTTATTAGAATTATATTGCTGTAGCTGTACTCTTTGACCAAAATATAGCGTGGTAATCTATCAGGCCCAGTTGTAGGTAGTATCGATACTTAGTGAGGCACAGTAGCGCACACTATCGGATGCAATAGAGAACCTCAGTTATTCTAATACCTTTCGTAATGAATTAGCTGTGTAACAGTTATACTGTTATACACGACGAATGTAGTGATTATTAGTAAGGAATTTACACAGTACTTATAAACGAGCTATTCATTTTATAAGACAGTTAAACGTCTGTTATAAGAGTTTTTATTAGTAAGATCGCTAGTGTAAAAGAACAATCTTGTTCCTATCCGAGGTTTACCGTTAGTCCAAATTTAGAAGAAGAGATTTTACGACATTATTATTTATTTATTTATTATTATTTATTTATTTAATCTGGCAGTGCTAAGGCCAGTAGGCCTTCTCTTCCGCCCAGCCAGACTCTAATTCTAATTAAATACATTTGCTTACATAGTTATTACATTAATATCTAGATCATAAAACAACATGAAAGTAAATAATGAAAATTGGATAACTGATGTTAGTGTGACAATAATAAACATTGGTAAGAAATAGTTATAATAATAATAATAATAATAATAATAATGATAATAGTAATAATAATAGTAATAATAACAGTAATAGTAATAATAATAATAATAATAATAATAATAATAATAATAATAATGGTAATAATAATAATAATAATAATGAGATAATTTAGATATTTATAAGTGATATATATATAACAATTAAACATTGAGAAACTTGAAACAGCTATTATTGTTAACAAGAATTGTTAGAAAAATATCTCGTTAGCCTATTCTTAAATTGGTTTGATGTCTGACAGTCCCTGACATTACTCGGTAGGGAATTCCAAAGCCGAGGAACAGCCACAGTGAAAGAAGATGAATATAAGGATGTTCGGTGGGAGGGAATGGATAATATTGAGGAGTGTTGTGATCGTGTGACTAGGTTATGATGAGTGGATAAATTTTGAAAACGAGACGCAAGATAGACAGGAGTGGAGAAATGCAATATGTGAAAGAGAAGGGAAAGACAGTGGATTTTCCTACGATCTTGTAGACGGAGCCAGGACAACATTTCGAGGGATGGTGTTACGTGATCAGCCCGGCGAATATTGCAGACGAAACGGACGCACATATTATGAACACGTTGTAGTCTCTGCGCCGAAGTAAAGCTTAGGTCAGTATCACAGTAATCGAAGTGGGGCATCACGAGTGTTTGCACTAACATTCTTTTCATGGCAAAGGGTAGAAAATTCTTCAATCGTCTAGACGAGTGGATTAATGAGAATACTTTTTTTGCAGGTTTCTGCAACTTGAATGTTCCAATTTAAACCTTTATCCATATAAATACCCATATTCTTTACTGATTCACTGAACGGAATTTCGGTGCCGTGTATTTTAATCGGGGACAAATTTGGTATGGTAACAGTGCTTAACAAACGTGAATAGCCCACAATGATTGACTTTGATTTCTCTGGATTTAGTTTAAGTCGGAATTTCCGTGTCCATGTCCAGATTGAGTCCAGATCGTCATTAATTTTAGTTATTGCATCATTTATTTCGTCAGTGTGGAATTTTATGTATATTTGAAGGTCGTCTGCATAGAGATGGTGTCGGCATGGCGGGACTCTTGTGATACAGGGGTCAGCACGAAGTCAGGCCAGGCGGGATTCGAACCCACAACCGCGTCTTCCACGTAACGGTAGGGCTGTGCTGTTGTCTGAAATAAGAGGAGCTATATAATAAGCAGCCCCGTGTTTGAGGGGCAGAGGGTCGACCCCGGGCCGGGTCTGGGCAGATGTGGGGGAGGTTGGTGTGGCTTTCCAGTGCAATTAGACTGCTGCAGGGGGCGGGGAGGGTCCCCTAAGGCCACCCCCCCCTCTCTCCGGTCGGCGCTAAGTAGAAAACCGTGTAGTCCGCGTTTGTGATAGCGAGGGGGGCGGGGGTGAGTGATGGCCGGCAGCTAGCCCACTGACAGCTGACCACTGCACCACAGCGCTCTGTCGCACTGGTCGCTGCCGGGCTGGGATTACAACAGGTACGAGTACAGCACACGCTTAAGCCTCTTACGCTTCTGCCTGAGACTCGCACTGCAATTCCTTTACACCTTCCATCATCATCATCATCATCATCATCATCACCGTCATCATCATCATCATCATCATCATCATCATCATCACCATCACCACCACCACCACCACTAAATTGAGCTAGAATATATACTCTTATTTTAAGGTGATGTCATGCTGCAGAAAAATCGCCACGAAATAGGTACTTACTTACTTTTAAGGAACCCGGAGGTTCATTGCCGCCCTCACATAAGCCCGCCATTGGTCCCTATCCTGTGCAAGATTAGCCTAATCCAGTCTCTACCATCATATCCCACCTCCCTCAAATCCATTTTAATATTGTCCTCCCATCTACGTTTCGGCCTCCCTAAAGGTCTTTTCACCTCTGGCTTCCCAATTAACACTCTATATGCATTTCTGGATTCGCCCATGCGTGCCACATGCCCTGCCCATCTCAAACGTCAGGATTTAATGTTCCCAATTATGTCAGGTGAAGAATACCATGCGTTCAGTTCTGTGTTGCGTAACTTTCTCCATTCTCCTGTAACTTTATCCCGCTTTGCCCCAAATATTTTCCTAAGCACCTCTATTTTAAGGTGATGTCATGCTGCAGAAAAATCGTCACATAACACATCCGAAAAATGTTCGAGATAAAAATTTAAAGTATAACACATAACATTACTTACTTACTTACTGGCTTTTAAGGAACCCGGAGGTTCATTGCCGCCCTCACATAAGCCCGCCATTGGTCCCTATCCTGTGCAAGATTAGCCTAATCCAGTCTCTACCATCATATCCCACCTCCCTCAAATCCATTTTAATATTATCCTCCCATCTACGTCTCGGCCTCCCTAAAGGTCTTTTCCCCTCTGGCCGCCCAATTAACACTCTATATGCATTTCTGGATTCGCCCATGCGTGCCACATGCCCTGCCTATCTCAAACGTCAGGATTTAATGTTCCCAATTATGTCAGGTGAAGAATACAATGCGTTCAGTTCTGTGATGCGTAACTTTCTCCATTCTCCTGTAACTTTAACCCACTTAGCCCCAAATATTTTCCTAAGCACCTCTATTTTAAGGTGATGTCATGCTGCAGAAAAATTGCCACGAAATAGATATTAGTACACATCCGAAAAATGTTTGAGATAAAAATTTAAAGTATAACACATAACATTACTTACTTACTTACTTACTTACTTACTGGCTTTTAAGGAACCCGGAGGTTCATTGCCGCCCTCACATAAGCCCGCCATCGGTCCCTATCCTGAGCAAGAGTAATCCAGTCTCTACCATCATATCCCACCTCCTTCAAATCCATTTTAATATTATTTTCTCATCTACTTCTCGGAATCCCCAAAGGTCTTTTCCCCTCTGGCCTCCCAATTAACACTCTATATGCATTTCTGGATTCGCCCATACGTGCTACATGCCCTGCCCATCTCAAACGTCTGGATTTAATGTTCCTAATTATGTCAGGTGAAGGATATAATGCGTGCAGCTCTGCGTTGTGTAACTTTCTCCATTCTCCTGTAACTTGATCCTTTTTAGCCCCAAATATTTTTCTAAGAACCTTATTCTCAAAAACCCTCAATCTCTGTTCCTCTCTCAAAGTGAGAGTCCAAGTTTCACAGCCATACAGAACAACCGGTAATATAACTGTTTTATAAATTCTAACTTTCAGATTTTTTGACAGCTGACTAGATGACAAAAGCTTCTCAACAGAATAATAACAGGCATTTCCCATATTTATTCTGAGTTTAATTTTCTCCCGAGTGTCATTTATATTTGTTATTGTTGGTCCAAGATATTTGAATTTTTCCACCTCTTCGAAGGATAAATCTCCTACTTTTATAGTTCCATTTCGTACAATATTCTGAACACGAGACATAATCATATACTTAGTCTTTTCGGGATTTACTTCCAACCCTATCGATTTACTTGCTTCAAGTAGAATTTCCGCGTTTTCCCTAATCGTTTGAGGATTTTCTCCTAACATATTCACGTCATCCGCACAGATAAGAAGCTGATGCAACCCGTTCAATTCCAAACCCTCTCTGTTATCCTGAACTTTCCTAAAGCATTTTCTAGAGCAAAGGTAAAAAGTAAAGGTGATAGTGCATCTCCCTGCTTTAACCCGCAGTGAATTGGAAAAGCATCAGATAGATACTGGCCTATACGGACTCAGGTACACATCCGAAAAATGTTTGAGATGAAATTTAAAGTATAACACATAACATTAGAGTATTTTAATAATTTAATATCTATAATATTTAATATCTATAATATCACATTTTGGGAGCCTGTCCTCAAGGAGAACTACTGAGAAATAGTCGTCACCACAAGATTCGATCCGTTCTAGCATCGGCCCTAGAGGAGGAGGTCCATGGTTTGTCCACAAATGGATCTACAAGGCGCATTGGCATCATCGCTATCCCGACAAGATCAACAAGCGGATTCATAATTGATCCAACTGTAAGGATGGAAACATATCAAAATCAACCTGCTGAGGTACATCAGGAAAAATGCGACATATACGACTCCACTATACCATATTATAAGGAAAAAAATCATCTAACGTCGATCGAAGTTAATGGATTGCTGATTGGGGCTAGAGGGACCATCACAAAAAGATTCGCGCATTTTTGCAAGCAATTTGGTCTAGGACAAACTCTTGTCACTGAAGTATCTCTGTCTGCAGTGAAGGGATCTATAGAAATCCTAAGAAACCATCTCTACACGTAAATAGATTGATCTCTTTCCTATGGCGATCTGCTCACGTAAGTTGAGTCTTGCAACTAGTGCTAAACAGACGACTGTGATCACCTGATAGCAAATAGATACTGTACTAGGAAATGTTATGTTTTTTTCTGGAATTAATGATCTTTTGTTTAGTCGTCTTCAATTATTTATAATTGTGTTATTTCTTTTTCTTTTCATTCTCCTTGTTTTCTTTTTTCATTATAATTTTGTACCTACCATTTACTAAAAAAAAAAAACAACAATTCTTTGGTAATCTTTGTCTTCTAGGCAGCCTTCATTTGGAGGAAGCTGAATAATAATAATAATAATAATCATAATAATAATAATAATAAAATAATAATAATAATAATAATAATAATAATAATAATTTAAATGAATTAAAAACGAGTAAAGGGAAATGTATAGTAGGAAAAAAAGGGAAACAAAGATGAAGGCAATGAGAGTAAAAAAAAACGAAAGAAATACTGAGGAAAAAGTGTGAATAAGAAAGACAAAACTATTAGAAAAGAATTATAGAAAAAAAAGAAGGAAAAGAAAGAACAAAGAAAGGATCAGAATAAAGAAAAATATGAAGTGGAAAAAATGAGTAAAGAATTTAAAAATGAAATAAAAAAAAAGTATAATAGAAGAGCAAAATAAGAAAAGAAAGGAATTAGAAAATAACAAACTATGGAAGAAAAGGAAGCAAGAAATAAATAGATAAGGAAAGGAATGGAATAACAAATGAATGGAAGAAATGGAAAAGGAAAAGAAGTAATAAGAAAGAGAGAAAAGGAAGAAATAAAGAAGAAAAGCAAGGAAATAAAGTAAAAATAAGAAAGTCAAGGAAAATTAAGAGATGTAAAGAAAAGAAAGGTAAGTAAAATTAAGGAAAGGAAAATAAGAAAAGGAATGAAAAATTCAGAAGAGAATGAATAATAAGAAACGGAAGGAGTAATAAGAAAGGGGAGGAAAAATAAAAAAATAGAAGGTAAAGAAGAATAAGAAAAAAAGAAATGTAATGGAAGATAGCCTAAGGTATAGAAGGAAATTAAGAAATGAAAAGGTAATCAGAAACGGAGTGAAGAATAACAAAGGGAGATGTTGGGTAACTTTCGGTGCTGGACCCCGGACTCATTTCACCAGCATTATCACCTTCATCTCATTCAGACGCTAAATAACCTAAGATGTTGATAAAGCGTCGTAAAATAACCTACTAAAAAAACAAAGGGAGGAGAAAATAAGATATGGAAAGAAAACAAGAAAGAGAAAGAAATCTCAGAAAGGAAATGAAAATATATAAAATAAGAAAGGGAAGGAAAAAATCAGAAATGAAAGGGAATAGACGAAAGAGAAAGGAAAATAAGAAAGAGAGTGTAAAATAGAAATGGAATGAAATTAAGAAATGGAAAGGAAAATGGAAAAGGGAAGGAAAATAGGAAAGAAAGAGGAAATAAGCAAGGGTAGGAAAACAAGAAATGGAAGGGAACACAAGGAAGTGAAGCGAACTCAAGAGAGGAAAGGGAAAATAAAAAAGTGAACGGAAAATAAGAAAGGTAAGAGAAAATAAGAAAGATAAGGAAACATAAGAAATGCAAGAAAAAATCAGATCTGCAAGGGAACACAAGGAAAGATAATTAAAAGGGTACGGAAAATGAAAAGGTAAAGAAAAATAAATGAAAGGAAAATAAGAAACGGAAGTTAACAAAATAAGAAAGCAAGGAAAAGTAAGAAAGGTAAGGAAAAATAATAAATGGAAGGTACATAAGAAATGGAAGGAACACAAGGAGAGGAAAATAAGGAAGGAGAGGAAAAATAATAAAGGCAAGAAAAATAAGAAATAGAAGGGAACACAATGAGAAGAAAATAGGAAAAGATGGGGAAAACAAGAAAGGTAAAGAAATTAAGAAATGGAAGGGAACACAAGGAGAGGAAAATAGGAAAGGAGGGGGAAAACAAGAAAGGTAAATAAAATAAGAAATGGAAGGGAACACAACTAGAGGAAAATAGGAAAAGAGGGGGGAAAACAAGAAAGGTAAAGAAAATAAGAAATGGAAGGGAACACGGAGAGGAAAATAGGAAAAGAGGGGGAAAGCAAGAAAGGTAAATAAAATAAGAAATGGAAGGGAACACAAGGAGAGGAAAATAGGAAAAGAGGGGGAAAGCAAGAAAGGTAAATAAAATAAGAAATGGAAGGGAACACAAGGAGAGGAAAATAGGAAAGGAGGGGGGAAAACAAGAAAGGTAAAGAAAATAAGAAATGGAAGGGAACACAACTAGAGGAAAATAGGAAAAGAGGGGGAAAACAAGAAAGGTAAAGAAAATAAGAAATGGAAGGGAACACAACTAGAGGAAAATAGGAAAAGAGGGGGGAAAACAAGAAAGGTAAAGAAAATAAGAAATGGAAGGGAACACAACTAGAGGAAAATAGGAAAAGAGGGGGAAAACAAGAAAGGTAAATAAAATAAGAAAGGGAAGGGAACACAAGGAGAGGAAAATAGGAAAGGAGGTGGGAAAACAAGAAAGGTAAAGAAAATAAGAAATGGAAGGGAACAGGAGAGGAAAATAGGAAAATTGGGGGAAAACAAGAAAGATAAAGAAAATAAGAAAGGGAAGAGAACACAACTAGAGGAAAATAGGAAAAGAGGGGGAAAACAAGAAAGGTAAAGAAAATAAGAAATGGAAGGGAACACAACTAGAGGAAAATAGGAAAAGAGGGAGAAAACAAGAAAGGTAAATAAAATAAGAAATGGAAGGGAACACAACTAGAGGAAAATAGGAAAAGAGGGGGAAAACAAGAAAGGTAAATAAAATAAGAAAGGGAAGGGAACACAAGGAGAGGAAAATAGGAAAGGAGGTGGGAAAACAAGAAAGGTAAAGAAAATAAGAAATGGAAGGGAACAGGAGAGGAAAATAGGAAAATTGGGGGAAAACAAGAAAGATAAAGAAAATAAGAAAGGGAAGAGAACAGACGGAGGGGAAAACAAGAAAGATAAATAAAATAAATGCAAGGGAACACAAGGAGAGGAAAATAGGAAAGGAGGGGGGAAAATAAGAAAGGTAGCAACAATATGAAAGGTAAGGGAAAATAATATATGGAAGGAAAAAAAGAAATTGAAATAAAAATAAATAATGAAAAAATAAGAAAATAAGGAAAAATAAGAGAGGTAAGCAAAATAATAAATGGAAGGAAAATAAGAAATAGAAGGAAAATAAGAAATGGAAGGAAAATAAGAAATGGAAGGAAAATAAGAAATGGAAGGAAAATAAGAAATGGAAGGAAAATAAGAACTGGAAGGAAAATATGAAATAGAAGGAAAATAAGAAATAGAAGGAAAATAAGAAATGAAAGGTAAATAAGAAATGGAAGGAAAATAAGAAATACAAGGAAAATAAGAAATGGAAGGTAAATAAGAAATGGAAGGTAAATAAGAAATGGAAGGAAAATAAGAAATGGAAGGAAAATAAGAAATAGAAGGAAAGTAAGAAATAGAAGGAAAATAAGAAATGGAAGATAAATAAGAAATGGAAGGAAAATAAGAAATGGAAGGAAAATAAGAAATGGAAGGAAAATAAGAAATAGAAGGAAAATAAGAAATAGAAGGAAAATAAGAAATGGAAGGAAAGTAAGAAATGAAAGGTAAATAAGAAATGGAAGGAAAATAAGAAATGGAAGGAAAATAAGAAATAGAAGGAAAATAAGAAATAGAAGGAAAATAAGAAATGGAAGGAAAATAAGAAATGGAAGGTAAATAAGAAATTGAAGGAAAATAAGAATTAGAAGGAAAATAAGAAATGGAAGGAAAATAAGAAATGGAAGGAGCACAAGGAAAGGAAAATAAGGAAGGACAGGGAAAATAAGAAATGGAAGGAAAATAAGAAATGGAAGGAAAATAAGAATTGGAAGGAAAATAAGAAATGGAAGGTAAATAAGAAATGGAAGGAAAATAAGAAATGGAAGGAGCACAAGGAAAGGAAAATAAGGAAGGACAGGGAAAATAAGAAATAGAAGGAAAATAAGAAGTGGAAGGAAAATAATAAAGGGAAGGAAAATAAGAAATGGAAGGAAAAATAGGAAATGGAAAGAAAAATGAGAAATGAAAGGGAACACAAAGAAAGATAAATAAGAAAGTTGAGAGAAAATAAGTATCGTGAAAATCCTTGTTCCCATAACGCCAGCAGGGATGGTTTTGAATATGAAATGTCGTATTTTGTTTGTCAATAGAAAAGAGTAAGGAAGTTAGTAAGAAAGCAGAGAAAATAAGGGCAAGAGGAGCGAGTGAAATGAACGAAGAAATGGATAATGACTTTGAAACACGAAAGGCAAAGGAAGAGAGAAGAATCGAATGAAAAATGTAAGGAAGTTGAATGAGATGGAGAGGGAAAGCAAAGGGAACACGAATTAAGAGAAACAAAAGAAAATGGATAAGAGAAGAATAGTGAAAGGTAGAAAATAAAAGAGGAAAAATAAGCAAATAGAAGGAGAAAAACTGAAATAAATAAAAAGATAAGTGAAAGAAACAAAAGGACTTTAAAAAAGAAATTAATGTACAGAAAGGAAAAGACAATTATAATGGAAATAAATTAGAAGGGGATATAAAGACGAAGAGACTATCTAATCTGAGGTTCGCATATGATATCGTCTTATTCGCTGACTCAGGAGCAGAACTGCAAAACATGACTGAGGAACTGAATATCAAAAGTACTTACATTGGACTGACCATGAACAACACGAAAATAAAAGTGATGACAAACGCACAGGAGATCCCAATCAGAGTAGGCGACACAGAATTGCAGTATGTCTCTGAATATGTGTATTTGGGTCAAATAGTTACCTTCTCACAAAGAACCCACAAAGAGATCAATAGAAGAATTTCATCGGCATGGAAGGCGTTCTGGAGCCTGAAGTTCATATGGACGGACAAGACAATCAACCGCAATCTCAAGTTCGAGGCACTAGAGACATGTATAATCCCAGTTTTGCTATACGGCTGCCAAAATTGGACACTGTCCGAAAGACAACGCTCAAGTATACAAACATGCCAGAGGAAGATGCAAAGAAAAATACTGGGCACCACGCTACGAGACAGAATGACAAACGAAGCACTACAAAGACTGACGAACACTACTGACGCAGCAGAACGAGCCACGGCGACGAAGTGAACCTGGGGGGGGACATGTGGCGAGACTACACCAGGCAAGATGGACCCATGCAGTCACGATGTGGGACCCCTACGTCGGAAAGAGAGGACAGGGAAGACCACGGCTCAGATGTCTGACATGTTTACCAAAGAGGCGGGGAAACAATGGTCGAGGACGGCAAAGAACAGAGTTTTGTGGAAAGAACTAGGGAAGGTAATTGCAAATAGATAACGTAATCAGGGTTAAGATATTGTAAATAGTAAAGTCAGTATTAGTGAAAGTGTAAGGTAAGTTTTGTAAATAGTAAAGTCAGTGTTGAGAAAGTGTCAGGTAAATAGTGTAAATAGCAATCAGTGTTTGTCAAAGTGCCGGTGTCAGTATAATGTGTGTAGTGCAAGAAAAAAATGAACAAAGAACAGTGCTGAGACTAATTAAAGTTGAATAGGGTTATTAAAAATGACACAAAAGTAGTATACACGACAAGCTCGCCTGGATTGGCTCACCAAGCGAGTACACTTGAGCCATCCCTGTCGAGGGGGTTCTAACACCATCTGTGCCCTACATGGGACATCATGGCTAACATTAATTCATTCATAAAGACGAAGGGTAAAGAAAGACAGAAAGAGAGCAAGAAAGAGGGATGGAAAATAAAATGAAGGAATGAAGAATAAGATTATAATGAAAGTAGAAGGTGACACTGGATCGATGTGAGTGACCCAATTACAGCCAGTTAGTCGCCTTCTTGCAAGCCTGGCAGAGCCTACTTGCTGTACGAGAACAACAAAATTAGGCTGATCTAACCATTGTATTATACAACTGGTTCAAAACAGCTTACAAGACTGTGATGTGCCACAACTCTGTCATCCAGGGTATCTGGGATTAGATACAGACAGGTATACCAGCAATCATAACCTCTTTATATATTTATTTCTTTATTAATTTGTTAATAATTGTAACATAAAATATAATCTATACAGAAAAACTTTAGCTCGCCCTTGAAAGAGTAGAACTCGTGCTCAGGGGCGGATTCCTGAATTGAAATTAATAATTATACAATACAATTTGTCTTATGTCTACTATGCAATTATAGTATATAAATTTAAATTTACAATTTTTCAATCCTTATAAAATCCATACATAACTTTTTAAATTTAATACTAGAACTATTAGAATTGACAAGATTAGGATATTTAAATATAAATTTGTTATATATTCTTGGGCCTAAATTACTACTATGATTAAATACTGTAACAGTGTTGCATTTTGGTTCAAGCAATCTTAAAGAATTCATACCTTTGGTTTCATAACTATGAGAATACAATTCAAAATTATTTCGATTTTTATGTATGAATTTTATTAATATAATATAATAAATTTCTCTTACGTTAAGTACATTAAAGTCTAAAAACAAATTTTGAGATGGAAAATCAATAGGTTTATGAAGACATACTCGTATTTTAATTATTTTCTTCTGTAATAAATAAAGTGGATTAAAATTGGATTTAAATGAGCTACCCCATCCTATGATTCCATACATAATTACCGATTGAAATAAAGTTAAATATATTTTGCGTAATAAACTTATTGATCAAGTAATTCCTCAATAAAACAAAATAATATACTATTTTACATAATGTATTATAAAGGTAATTAATGTATTGGTTCCATTTTAAATTATTATCGAAAATTATGCCTAAATACCTAACTTCAGACGACTCTTTAATAATCTGACATTTACACTGTATAAGACAACAATCAGAATTATGTAATTTAATACTTAATATAGATGTAGGAGGTTTGTTACATTTTTCAGATAATGAGAATGGAATAATTATGGTTTTATTTTCGTTGATAGAAAGATAATTTATGTCAAATCATTTTTTTTATTAATTTAAGTCCATTATTTGAGTTATTATATGCATCATACCAGGTTTTTCCACCAAAAAGTAAAACTGTGTCATCTGCATAAGAATAGTGAACACCATTGTATTGTTGTAAGTTAATTTTTAACAAGACATTAATATATATTAAAAATAGAATAGGGCCAAGAACTGTGCCTTGGGGAACACCTATATTAATAATTGAAGGTTCACTTGAATAATTGTCAATTTTCGTTATTTGAATTCTGTCTTTAAGATACGATTTTATTAAGTTTAAAGCATTGCCTTTGATTCCTAATAAGTCTAATTTCTATATATACTACATGTAGTATTACTGAAAAATAATTGAGCATGCTCCTAAAAAATGACTGCAGTAGAGCAAGTGGACAGCTTCAAATACTTGGATTGTACTATAAGCAGTAACATGAGCTGTTGCCAGGAAGTCAAAAGGAGGATAGCAATGGCAAAGGAAGCTTTTAATAGAAAAAAGAGCATCTTCTGCGGACCTCCGGAGAAAAAACTAAGGAAGAGACTAGTGAAGTGCTTTGTATAGTGTGTGACATTATATGGGACAGAAACATGGACATTGCGACGAAGTGAAGAGAAGCGACTACATGTAGAAGCATAGTTTGAAATATGGATATCGAGGAGAATGGAGCGTGTGAAGTGGACAGACAGAATAACAAACGAAGCTATGTTGGAAAGAATGTATGATGAAAGAACGATGCTGAAACTGATCAGAAAGAGGAAAAGGAATTGGCTTAGTCACTGGTTGAGAAGAAACTGCCTTCTAAAGGATACATTGGAAGGAATGGTGAACGGGAGAGAATTCGTAGCAGAAGAAATCAGATGATAGAAGACATTAAGATAATGGATCATATGAGGAGACAAAGAGAAAGTCAGAAAATAGGAAAGATTGGAGAAAGCTGTGTTTACAGTGAAAGACCTGCCCTTGGACAGAACACTATGAACGAATGAATGTGATAGTATAATTTTTTTACTCATAACATTTTTTTTTAATAATTTTCCGATTAATTCGAATTTTAAATATTTAGAAACTTTTCAAATTTGCTCACATTCGAATTAAAAAGATTCAACTATATTTATTTATTTAGAATTTTTATTTCTTTATTTACTTATTTATTTATTCACTTACCTACTTACTTAATTTTATTTATTTATTTTTATTTATGTATTTAAATTTACTTATTTATTTAGTGATACAACTATTTATTTATTTTTTATTTATTCATTTATTTATTTACTTGCCTATTTATCCTACTTATTCATATTTATTTATTTGTTTATATTTACTTATTTATTTTTATAATTATTTATTCATTCACTTACCTATTTACTTATTCACAATTATTTATCTACGTATTTATATATATAACTTTTATTTATTTAATTATTTATATTTACTTATTTATTTTTATAATTATTTATTCATTCACTTACCTATTTACTTATTCACAATTATTTATCTACGTATTTATATATATATAAAACTTTAATTAATTAATTAATTTATTTATTTATATTTACTTATTTATTTTTATAATTATTTATTCATTCACTTAGCTATTTACTTATTCACAATTATTTATTTACCTATTTATATACATATAACTTATATTCATTTATTTATTTATTTATTTATTTATTTATCACTTCATCATTCTAAAAGCACTGTCGTGGCAGAATAGACGCAATCCAGATCATAATCCGCCATCACCCACCATACAATGTTCACAAATTAACAACGAACATGACAACATACTATAACAAGTATCTCTTTAACAAGTTCTGAGTTTACTATTAATTCTTTATTTGACATTCTATTACTATTATTTTCCTAACTAATCTATCTGCCCTAATCATGGCAGATTTTATGCCTACCCATACACACCTCCATCACCACATAATGAAATAGTAAAAACCTAGATTTAAATAACTAGAATTATTTTTTTTTATGTTCATCAAATAACTTAAACGCTTCCCATTACTGTCTCTTCTATACCTCTAACCTATGTTAAAATCCGCTTCCCTAATACAATTAAATGACCACCGGCGAAGTTCAGACGGCTAAGGCGCATCCCTATCGATACGGAGTTGCCCTCGGGTGCAAGTTCGATTCCCGCTTGTACGGATGTCAAAGAAATGACGAGCTGCGGCCTGTATTCAGGCATAAAGAGGGCATTTTAAACAATTCCTGTAAGCAAATTTACACAGACTGCATCATTAATATTAAGCTAATTCCAACAAACAAACATACTTTAGTGTAGGCCTAATTGTACCCCCTGTAACGCGGCAAGCAAGCATTTCGGATTCATGTTGATATAACCTTTTTTTCTTCTATACATATAACGAATCCGTATCCGAAGTTCTTCCCATCATTTTCGATACACCCTGTATATGGCTAGGGCAAAGCGTGACGTCTGACAAGCAAACATTCTCATGGGGGCAAAGAAAAAAGTATTTTTTTTTCTTCCACCATGTTAATAATGTTACAACAAGTGCTTGTACAAATTTTGGCCAATAGAGCTCCATGGTATCGACAGAGGTGTGCAGACAGTTGTCATGCATTGGTTTAGAACCCAAGCGGTAGACTTCTACGACACAGGGATACAAAAGTTGATCCCAGGATATGACAAATGTCTCAATTCCGGTGGGAATATGTTGAAAAATAGCTCAATTGCTGTATCTGTTCCAATAATACAACTGGTTATCGTAATGTATGCTATAAATAAATTTATGCTCGACCATGCCGAAATATAGTAATTATACACCTGGTAGCAGCCCTTTAATGGACCTCATTAAAGTACACCTATTCATTAAAGTTCAGGTGTTCCACCAATCAGAAAATACCATTGTAATATGAAAGCGCAAGTATCGATTATTCTCGGATATGCAATCGAAAGACAACTAGTTCTGTTACTATAATAATTAGCGTTAATTGTAAATAATATTCAAATAAATTCAATTTGTCATCTCGTTTTTCAATGTCTAATTCAATTTCAAGGTTATATCAAGATTAATGTTTATTTTACTCTCTAGATTATATCAAGGTCAATGTCGACATTTGTTTCTCGGAAAAAAACCAATACTTTCGCGTCTGCGCACATCTCACAATTTACGAGGTATTGCACAAGGTCAGTTCCGCTCCTCAGTCAGATAAGAATAACATGAATACTTATGAATAATTTCAAGTTAGAAATATGGTCGAGCATAAAAAGTCGTATGAAACTTGACTATAATGGTAATTAAGACGCTTGTATGAAAATTATGAAACGAGCGCAAGCGAGTTTCATAAACATACTCGCGTCTTAATTACTACCATTATAGGCTCGTTGCATAATGTAGTATTCTGTAGGCTACAGCATTCGTATTAGATTCATAATGTTTACAAACATCACCATGACAACATAAAGCTTACATTAAAGAAAACAAAATGATACAGAAACTAACATAACTACACATATTGAGACTTGTAGTTAACAAACGAAAATTTTTCGGACACTATAGTCTATAGAATAGAATGTTTTATTTTCGCTGGCAGAGTTAAGGCCATAAGGCTTTCTCTTCCACTCAACCTGCCTTAATCAGTACAATAATGACATGTCTATTTAAATTGTGATTATTTACAATACACTTAAAAGATTCTCCAGCAGTATTCTTCAGTTACTGTAAGTTTTAACGACAATTACAAGTTTATTTAAATTGAGATAAAACCTATAAAAGTAATAACTTAATTTATGAGCTAATGTAATTCAATTCAGTCTATATGCAATATGTAAAGAATTAAAATTAAGTTGAGGTAACTAGTTGGTTAAATGATGAGAATTAATTTAATATAAGTTTAGTAGAACTATGTTATAAGGAGCAAAATATAAATCTAAAATATATTGATATAATGAGAATATCATTAATGTAATGAGATTTTGCCATTAGAGGTTTTGTATTTTATTTAAAGAAATTAATGGTAATAATAAGAATGGACAGATGTTAGCTTTACTATAAGTAGCAAATATTAATCAGTAATTGGGGTGGAACTTATAAATCCAACCTTTATCCGTTAATTTTACTACAGAAAAAAGTATTAAAAATTTGTTTAAAAAAGCAGAAAGATTACCCAACTGAATTGTTGTTTAAACATTTCAAAGTTTTCAATATTAAACAAATGTATTATTTTATTTTAGTAAAATATTTTCATAGAAATTTTAATAACTTTGAAAGGTATATACATAAATATAGAACGAAAAATTTGAATTCTCTTCGTTTGTCTGAACCAAAATGTAAAACCAACGCAGCTTTTTATCATAGCATGAGTCAAGGTCCCAGATTATTAAACAAATTTTATTCTAATAATATTTCAACCACGAATCCTCTCCAAATTAATAAAAAAATTGTATTGGATTTATAGTTTGGGTTTAAACATATTAAACACTATTTAGTCTGTATTCACTCTCAATTTTAATTTTATTTTTGTCTGTATTGGAATCCCCTCCTGAGCACGAGTCTTACTCATTCAGGAGTGGGCTAGTTTATCTTTCATTGTATTTATTAATTTGTATTCATTTCAAACTTACTAGCAATAAAATAAATAAATAAATAAATAAATAAATTTGTTAGGCAAGAATTTATGTAATTTTGACCTAAATGAAGTTATTGTCCAACAACCCCTTACATCACTCGGAAGCGAGTTCCAATTTCTAGCAACTGAAACTGTATAAGATGAAGAATACAAAATTGTCTTGTGGTAAGGTACAATGAGCAAATTGTTATGATGAGACCCGGTACTTAGCTGATGATATGCGGATAAATTTTGAAAACGAGAAGCCAAATAGATTGGGTTCCTGTATGAAAATTGTGCACATTGATATCCCCGTAGTAGGCTATCTCTGGACGTATGTAACAAAGTCACTACAACACCCTGTATAATTCATGATAAAAATTTGCACAACACTGCTTATCTTGAAAGCTTCATTTCAATAGTATTATATTTTTGGCATGCTGCCAGAATCAATTCTTATGATAGTTACGCTATGTAATTAGTAAAGCTAATAAAACGATTACGCAATTAAACAATTTTAAGTAGCTAGGCTACTATTTTTCTGTATCATACTGGTATTTTAATTTTCACATTATCTATTGCAATTTGTGTAACGTTACATCTTCATCACTAAATCACTTGAAAATAAACTGTAGACTTACTTACTTACAAATGGCTTTTAAGGAACCCGAAGGTTCATTGCCGCCCTCACATAAGCCCGCCAGCGGTCCCTATCCTGTGCAAGATTAATCCAGTCTCTATCATCATACCCCACCTCCCTCAAATCCATTTTAATATTATCCTCCCATCTACGTCTCGGCCTCCCTAAAGGTCTTTTTCCCTCCGGTCTCCCAACTAACACTCTATATGCATTTCTGGATTCGCCCATACGTGCTACATGCCCTGCCCATCTCAAACGTCTGGATTTAATGTTCCTAATTATGTCAGGTGAAGAATACAATGCGTGCAGTTCTGTGTTGTGTAACTTTCTCCATTCTCCTGTAACTACATCCCGCTTAGCCCCAAATATTTTCCTTAGCACCTTATTCTCAAACACCCTGAACCTATGTTCCTCTCTCAGAGTGAGAGTCCAAGTTTCACAACCATACAGAAGAACCGGTAATATAACTGTTTTATAAATTCTAACTTTCAGATTTTTCGACAGCAGACTGGATGATAAGAGCTTCTCAACCGAATAATAACACGCATTTCCCATATTTATTCTGCGTTTAATTTCCTCCCGAGTGTCATTTATATTTGTTACTGTTGCTCCAAGATATTTGAATTTTTCCACGTCTTCGAAGGATAAATCTCCAATTTTTATTTTTCCATTTCGTACAATATTCTGGTCACGAGACATAATCATATACTTTGTCTTTTCGGGATTTACTTCCAAACCGATCGCTCTACTTGCTTCAAGTAAACTTTCCGTGTTTTCCCTAATCGTTTGTGTATTTTCTCCTAACATATTCACGTCATCCGCATAGACAAGAAGCTGATGTAACCCGTTCAATTCCAAACCCTGCCTGTTATCCTGAACTTTCCTAATGGCATATTCTAGAGCGAAGTTAAAAAGTAAAGGTGATAGTGCATCTCCCTAGAGTTTATCTCTGTTATTACCTATGACTGAGGTTCCGTCCAATATATTTGAATCGGTTATTTCCAAAACGTGACATATATCTACAGTTCTGCTCAAACTATTTCAGTAGCATTTATCACATTAATTAAACTAAAAGTCAGTTTCTTATTCATTTCTATAGATGAAATATGAGACTTGTTTTATAATTTTCAATAATGATACGTTATAGGAAAGAGTGAAGAGCACTCTGTTTGAAAAAAAGTAACATGCGCGAAAATGTCACATGTTACGTTTTCGAAATAACTGATTCATTTATTATTATCAGGCAGTACATCTCACTGGACGATATGTGTTAAAGGAACAACAATTGGACAGAGTTACGCAATAACAGGCCAACCGACAATGTTAAAAAAAAGAGATATTTGTACAAATCTGTTTATGGCAGGCTAATTTAACTCCGAAAAAATCAAGAATGCTATACCTCAGAATTGTTCTCTTATTTATAAGCAAAAATTCGTTTATTGCATAAAATTCATTTATTTATTTTGCTTTGAAATACCGTATTGGCCCGAGTGTAAGCCGCACCCGAGTATAAGCCGCACCCTTAATTTTAGGGGGAAAGGAGAAAAAAAAAAAGAAAAATTGAGTGCAGAATGAGAAAAAAAGGAAAATTGAGTGCAGTGAAATTTACCTGTCACATTATCCAGTTACAAAACTGTTTACACTATTTAAACACTTTTTCTTCATTTACGGTATTACGTGGGTAAATCACCAAAAATACCGGTACAACTAATCACCGTCTTCTCCAATGTCACTGCTGACTTCACTACTACCGGTATCGGTATTTGTTTCATCACTGTCACTTTGTTCATCACTCTCCGCTCAAAGTACGTCGTCCTCACTGCCATCCAGCGCACATTAGACTCATCCACACTAAACTTTTTGCCGGCTTCTCTATTAGACGTACTCCTAGCATGACGAATAACTGCAAGTTTGAAACTAGCGTCATAACTGCGCCGAATTCCCAAGCTTGTTGAAGCTTTTCTTTCTACGTTTCCGCTCATGGCTGAACCCGTAGCTACGTACAAACTGTTTTAATCTGTCCTATCATACAAAAGAGTACGATCACTGTAATATGAAGACTGGTACATTGTTGCGTCATATACCATACGACTGCTGACAATTTCAAACACGAGCGCGTGGCATTGTTGCTCCATTTCAAAATGATAAAATTACCGGTAGCAACATGCGCCACATTTCAAGTTTAAATTTATCGGCCGCGCAAATAAGCCGCACCCCAACTTTTCGAGTTTCAAATTTGAATAAAAAGTGCGGCTTATATTCGGACCAATACGGTATTAATTAAACTGCTGGTCTCATCAAAAATCGGTTAGCGTTTTTTGATATTATTTGTGCTATTTTTTGTAATAGTATGAATGTTATAATACTTCTTGCATAAAATGTTTATAAAAAACAGATTTATTTCAATGGCCAATATCTCGAAACAGGTTCCTGGCGCTTGGTCTCTTATTCCATAACTCCGTCCAAATGTTACATACATTTGAAATCTGATTAGTGAACTGCGAATATATTACTAGACAGCGATGTGTGCAATTGGAGGGGGAAAGGAGTTGGCCACTATATCCCATTATCTCTTCACTTAGTTGCCTCATGAGTGATGTATTTTTATTCTATGGCGAGTCCTCGGCATCACTTCATTTCATCCCTTTGATCTAATTACCTGGTTGGGTTTTTCCGAGGTTTTCCCCAATCAAAAGGCAAATGTCGGGTAATCTTTTGGCGAATCCTCGGACCTCACCTCATCTCACTACATCTCGCCAAAATATTGTAAAAAATTGGAGAAAATTGTAAAAAATTGTAGAAAATTACTAAATTGTAAAACTGTAAAAATTGTAAAATATTGTAAAAATTTGTAAAAAATTGTAATTGTAATATTGCAAAATTTTGACTTGTTCCACATCTTAAAGCTTCATTGCTCATATAAGATCTATGGAATATAATGAATGAATGAATGAATGAATGAATGAATGAATGAAGTTGCAGCCAGTCTTGGCACTGTTGACTAAATATGCATACATACATACATACATACATACATACATACATACATACATACATACATACATACATACATACATGCATGCATGCATACATACATACCTCTTCTATTGGCAAATTATTCCATCAAAATCATCATCGTCATCATTAATATCATCATTACTGTCACTTTTTCACTTGTCCCCGCCATCATCATTGCTCTTAACTGTATTTCCCCCTCCCCTGAAATCCATATACAGTTTGAACCGTAAGTAATGTCATTAATTTCATGGGGTTATTCTTTGAGATATTTTAAACAAAAAGCTTTAATACAATTTTGCTCGATTTTGCTTCCTTTTCGAGATAAAAATTGTTTCGTATGAAATATTTCATGACATGTTTTGGAAAAGTCATTGATTTAATTCCCAATATATTCATTGAATTAAAGAAAGCTGTGTATTATGATAATAAATTATTGGAAGAATTTCAGTTTTGTCTTCTAAACATGCAGAAATTTGATCCGAACAAATGTAACTTTTCATTCTGAAAAGGAATTTTAAAATAGGCTAGTACATTTTGTTTGGATCAAATTTCTGTACATTTATAGGACAAGACTAAAATTCTTTCTGACATTTACTATCACAATACACTGCTCTCTTAAATCGACTGAGCATATTGGGAATTAAATCAAATGCTTCCACAAAACACTCGATGAAAAACTTCATACAAAACAATTTTTACCTCGAGAAGGAAGCAAAAACGTGCAAAGTTGTAGGCTATTTAACTTTTTTGTTTGAAATGTCTTAAATAATAACCCCCTGAAATTAATGACATTACTTACGGTTCAAACTGTATATGGATTTTAAAGAGTGATCAAATCCTTTGCGTGGCTTCCCCGGAAGGAAATAAAGCTGTGATAGCGTGTCGTAGATTTACGATGCTTAAAAGAACCCTGTCTCTGACAGAGGGCTCCAGAAGAATAAAGGCATCCATTTCTCTCCCGCATTGAATTTCGACGCTGAATAACATCTGAAGTT
Organism: Periplaneta americana; assembly: GCF_040183065.1. NCBI lineage: Eukaryota > Metazoa > Arthropoda > Insecta > Blattodea > Blattidae > Periplaneta > Periplaneta americana. The sequence goes on from NC_091130.1 coordinate 24,186,266, forward strand.
GAAAGCGTCGGTAAGTAATGGTAGTGCTATTACTATCGGCACTGCGTACCTAGCGATTACGTGGAAGAAAAGGGAAGAAAATGAAAGGAAAAGGAAAGCAAAGGAAAAGAGAAAAGTCGAGGAGAAGAAAGGAAGAGGAAGGCAATAATAGAGGGAAAAGAAAAGAAAAGCAAAAGAGAATTGAAAGTAGAGGTAAAGGAAAAAATCAAAAGCGAAGGAAAAGAAAAGGAAAATAAAAGGAAAGCAAAAGAGAAGGAAAAGAAAATGAAAAGGAAAGCAAAAGAGAAGAAAAAAGGAAAGTAAAAGAGAAGGAAAAAGGAAAGGTATAGAATAGGAAAGGAAAAGAGAAGGAAAAAGGAAAGGAAAAGGGAAGAGAAAGGAAAGGAAAAGCAAGAGAGAAGGAAAAAGGAAAGTAAAAGAGAAGGAAAAAGTAAAGGTAAAGGAAAGGAAAGTAAGAGAGAAGGGAAAAGGAATGGAAAAGAAAAGGAAAGCAAAAGACAAGGAAAAGGAAAAGAAAAGAAAAGGAAAAAAGGAAAGCAAAAGAAAATGAAAAGGAAAGGAAAGCAAAAGAGAAGGAAAAACAAATGAAAATGATATTGTGGAATCCCGGCCACCAAGTCACTCAACTGAGTGCACTCCTTGTATAATGGCAGTTGACTTAATAAAATGTCAACATACATGCCCAACTTGGAGTCAGGCCACAAAGGGACAACACTGGAGGAGGGGAGTTCGATCCGATGCTGTGGATTGGACTTCGGCGTAGCTCAATGGTGAGAGCGCTTGGTACGTAGAACCAAGGAACCGGGTTCGATCCCCAGCGCCGGAGCGAATTTTTCTCCTCTAATATTAATGGTTAGCTACTTGCTAACTTTCCAAAGTTACGTCGGGTTATGTTTGCTTAACTATGTTAGGCCTAATACTGTAGATAGTTCTTAACGACTATTTTGTTGTTTTCATCATTAGGGCTAGGATTTTGATGAAATTGCATCTTTTTTCTAGTAAGCCAGAAACATAGCCGCTTTAGTATTTATATGTTATGTGATAAACTGAGTATTTTAAGACATATTTGTTAGGGCATTTTTTTTGCATTTTTTGCGTTTTCAACTCATAAGAGCATTTTTTGTTTTATTCGGTCATTTTTTAGGCATTTTCATGTAATTTTGGCCATAAATCCCCATTATTAATATAAAATAATGTTTATTTCCTTTGATATTTTCTTTACATATTTTGTCCATTAATACCCATTGTTTTGTATAATATTTTAATAGTTTTTCTACACAAATATTGCCATTTTAACGTAGTACACCCCATGTAATGGATCAGTCTAACCACTCCTTCAATATAGACTCGTCTATACCTGCTAATTCCGGGTAAGAGTGGACTTGTGGTGGACTACATGGAAACTAAAAGTAAAGTAAATCCATGGTGCTACAGCCCATAAAGGGCCAAGACCGACCAGCTGACTGCTGATCTCACGTCCACATGCCGACGCAGAGGTAAACGATCACACATGGAAACTACATCAGGTAAAATAATTAATTAAAGTGTACTACTTAGAAAAAATTATGTAATAGTAATATACGTTAAAAGAGCGGTATGTTGACGTTTTCATGGTCGAGGAAAAGATTGAAAAAGCGAAACGTAGTTGAGCTTTTTTAATTTCCGAGAACATGAAAACAAACATACCGCTCGTGTATCGTACATTATTTTGTGCGAAGATCGTTTATTACATACCTGAAAGACGAATTTCTAATTAGTTGCTATGAAATCTCCATGTTGGTTTCTGTTTAATGACGGCAACTTCGGAAAACCAAAATATCATTCTTCAACATTGTTGCTATAAAATGTTTTCTGTGTTTACTATACTCCAGCAGGCCGAGACATACGTCTATCTTCCCCCCCCCCCAGTCTATAAATGCGAACTTAAAACAAACGGTGAGGTTATGTAATGATTTATTTTTCATTTTAATATTTTAACAATATTATTTATATAACATATTGCAGTAATAACATCGGCATCTGGAATCTTGCTGATTTTTTCACGGCTTCCTTAATGTTACTTGTATCAGGAATGCAATAAGTTTCGTGGAGTAGTAGACTTTACTTAATTTTTGCAAATATTTAAAAACAATAATTAACATTGCAATTTAGGTGAAATTGCAGTGGTAAGTTTCCAATTTGTAATTATTACTATGTTAAACGTCTCTAAAAATAATATGTTAAAAGCCTAAAGCAGTAAAATGAATGTCGCGCTTAAGCGGTAAGAAGAGGGAAATTGTTATGTGTGTTACGTTGGGAATACTGAATGTGGTATTTCACACTTACCGCGTATTGGCTCTGTGCGGAAAACAAGCAAATGCGCACGATCTCGCACAGAATTTAATTTAATTACTAGTCTAGATATTAAGTGGTACAAAATCTCCTTTCCTACTAGGCCAATTATGTAAAATCAATTTTTAGGGCATTTTTAAGGGGATTTTTGAAAGATTTTTAGGTCATAAATGCATTGTTTTAGGACTTTTTTTTTCATGATTTATAGGTCATCAAAATCCAAGCCCTATTCGTAATACTTGCGTTCTAGTGATTGTATCAGTCTTTGCACGCATCTGAAGTGAAGTACTGAACTGACTTGGGAACCTGGTGCCAAATTTATGCTAGAGATGTTTGTAGCCGAGTTTTCTCCAAATTTCTTCGACCCCGAACTGTGAAATGCTGGCGTCTCGAGTGAGTACGACACTGCTATACTTACAAACGTGGGATGCGGACGGATGGAAGCTCGACTCGCTTGCTGTCCAATGGACTTGACACCAACACCCCCTAAACTCTCCAATCTAACAGCCACATAAAAAAATTAACTCCCTTTAATTTCCAGCAGACTCGGCGACATCGGCCGAGTGTTCTAGGGAAATGGATAGCCTGATCGGCACTCACAATTGTTCCTGCCTTTTCTAACCCCCTCCCCTTTCCTCCCCTCCCCGGCTCGTCATTTTAAAAAGTAGCGTCCGCAGTCTACATTATGGTCCCGTGACCGGAATTTTGCATATTTCATTGACACTAAAGCTAATGTTACGCGTCAAGGACTTTTTTCCTACCCAATTGTCACTTGTAATTACAGAATTTACAGAAACACTGATATATATAAATCTATGTTACCCTATTTATAATTCAGACTCAGTTAATCTATTCGTCCGGACACAAACTTTATTAAAATGCTGCAAATGAAAGGGGAAAAGATATTATATATAGTTATATTTCCATTTATCTCATTGAGTGGGTTTTAATGTAAAATTCATCGCGTCCTTGCCTATGAGACGGTTAGTGGTGAAAATGAAGCCGCTGATGTGATGTGTGGAATCAGAATTATAAAATGAATGTAACGGAAGTGACACTAGCAATGGATGTTACAAGTGGAAGGGATAGAAGTGCAGCAACTTCACAGATATCAGAATGATTGGCCTGAACAATTATAGTTTTTAAATTTTAATTTTATTTTAAAGCCATAATTAGTTTAATACCATATTGAAATGCATTTCTGTATTCAGAGGTGATGTATGGTAAGTTTATTTTATAAATTTCAGGATACAATATGATGAAGGATAATAATAATAATAATACTAATAATAATAATAATAATAATAATAATAATAATAATAATAATAATACCTCATTCTAGTGCCGAGGTCATGGAAAGCATGGGGCTCTACCTCCATGCCCCCCAAGTGCCTTCATGGCATGTTACGGTACCTTTTTTACCTTCAATAATAATACTTACTTACTTACTTACTTACAAATGGCTTTTAAGGAACCCGAAGGTTCATTGCCGCCCTCACATAAGCCCGCCATCGGTCCCTATCCTGTGCAAGATTAAGCCAGTCTCTATCATCATACCCCACCTCCCTCAAATCCATTTTAATATTATCCTCCCATCTACGTCTCGGCCTCCCTAAAGGTCTTTTTCCCTCCGGTCTCCCAACTAACACTCTATATGCATTTCTGGATTCGCCCATACGTGCTACATGCCCTGCCCATCTCAAACGTCTGGATTTCAAGTTCCTAATTATGTCAGGTGAAGAATACAATGCGTGCAGTTCTGTGTTGTGTAACTTTCTCCATTCTCCTGTAACTTCATCCCGCTTAGCCCCAAATATTTTCCTAAGCACCTTATTCTCAAACACCCTTAACCTATGTTCCTCTCTCAGAGTGAGAGTCCAAGTTTCACAGCCATATAGAAGAACCGGTAATATAACTGTTTTATAAATTCTAACTTTCAGATTTTTGGACAGCAGACTGGATGATAAGAGCTTCTCAACCGAATAATAACACGCATTTCCCATATTTATTCTGCGTTTAATTTCCTCCCGAGTGTCATTTATATTTGTTACTGTTGCTCCAAGATATTTGAATTTTTCCACCTCTTCGAAGGATAAATCTCCAATATTTATATTTCCATTTCGTACAATATTCCCGTCACGAGACATAATCATATACTTTGTCTTTTCGGGATTTACTTCCAAACCGATCGCTTTACTTGCTTCAAGTAAAATTTCCGTGTTTTCCCTAACCGTTTGTGTATTTTCTCCTAACATATTCACGTCATCTGCATAGACAAGAAGCTGATGTAGCCCGTTCAATTCCAAACCCTGCCTGTTATCCTGAACTTTCCTAATGGCATATTCTAAAGCGAAGTTAAAAAGTAAAGGTGATAGTGCATCTCCCTGCTTTAGCCCGCAGTGAATTGGAAAAGCATCAGATAGAAACTGACCTATACGGACTCTGCTGTATGTTTCACTGAGACACATTTTAATTAATCGAACTAGTTTCTTGGGAATACCAAATTCAATAAGAATATCATATAATACTTCCCTCTTAACCGAGTCATAAGCCTTTTTGAAATCTATGAATAACTGATGTACTGTACCCTTATACTCCCATTTTTTCTCCATTATCTGCCGAATACAAAAAATCTGATCAATAGTCGATCTATTACGCCGAAAACCGCACTGATGATCCCCAATAATTTCATCTACGTACGGAGTTAATCTTCTCAAAAGAATATTGGACAAAATTTTGTACGACGTCAACAAAAGTGATATTCCTCGAAAGTTACCACAGTTGGTTTTGTCCCCCTTTTTAAAAATAGGTACAATTATGGACTCCTTCCATTGTTCTGGTACAATTTCCTTTTCCCAAATAGCAAGTACAAGTTTATAAATTTCGCTATATAATGCACTTCCACCCTCTTGTATTAATTCTGCTGGAATTTGATCGATACCTGGAGACTTGTACTTTTTCAGATTTTCTATCGCAATTTCGACTTCTGAAAGCGTGGGTTCGGGTATAAATGGCTCAGCAGTTTGTATTTCAATTTCGTCCCGATCATTTCTATTTGGCCTATGTACATTTAGTAGTTGCGCAAAATAGTTTTTCCATCTGTTTAGGATTGATGGAGAGTCTGCAAGCAAGTCACCATTCTCATCCTTGATCACGTTTACCCTTGGCTGATATCCGTTCTTAAATTCCTTTATACCCTTATATAAATCTCGAATGTTTTTATTCTTACTATTTGTTTCTACCTCATTCAGTTTTTCCTTCAAGTAACCTCTCTTTTTATTCCTAAGTGTACGACTTGCTTCCCGTCTTTCATTGAAATAATTATCTCTCTTCTCCTCAACTGGATCCTGTAAGAATTTCAATTTTGCCTGTTTCCTTCTTTCTACTGCCATGCAACAATCTTCATCAAACCACGGTTTCTTTTTCTTAGTTTCATAATAACCTATGCTCTGCTCAGCTGCAATTTTGATACTATCTCTGATATTTTCCCACACGCTATTAACATCTAATTCTTTCTCAACTTCGTCGGAACTTTCTAAAGTGGCAAACCTATTCGAAATTTCGACCTGATAATTTTGCTTAGCTTCCTCGTCCTTTAATTTCAAAATATTGAATTTAGTAATATTAACTTGTTGCTCTACTCGCTTGGCTACTGATAATCTTTCTCTTAATTCTCCAATCACCAAATAATGGTCAGAATTACAGTCTGCACCCCTGAAAGTTCGAATATCTACTATACTAGTATGTCTCCGTTTATCTATCAAGATGTGATCTATTTGGTTGTGTGTCAATCCATCTGGAGAAGTCCAAGTATATTTATGTATATCCTTATGGGGGAATGTTGTACTTTTGACAATTAAATTTTTCGATGTGGCAAAGTTGACTAATCTAACTCCATTGTCACTACTAATTGCGTGTAGGCTCTCTTTTCCAATAGTTGGTCTAAAAACCTTCAATAATAATAATAATAATAATAATAATAATAATAATAATAATAATAATAATAATAATGTTTTATTTTCGCTGGCAGAGTTAAGGCCATAAGGCCTTCTCTTCCACTCAACCAGCCTTAATCAATACAATACATATTTAAATTACGAATATTTACACTACACTTAAAAGGTTCTCCAGCAATATTCTTCAGTTTTAACGACTAGTAGACTACATATTTATTTAAATTTAGATAAACCTATAAGGTAAAGTAGTAACTTAATTTATGAGCTAATTTAATTCAATTAATTATAATTAATTTAATATTTGGGATAGCTAGTAAAATGATGAAAATTAATTTAATATAAACTTACGAGGACTAAGGATGGATAGAACAGAGAAAAATTTTCTTCGGCACCGGGACTCGAACCTGGGTTTTCAGCTCTACGTGTTGACACTTTATCCACTAAGCGACACCGGATTCCAGTTCCGATGCCGGATCGAATCCTCTCAGTTTGTTCTACCTCTCAGTTTTACCTTTGGTGGCCTACCCTCATGTACTGTGTCACAGAATATGTGACAGTGGCACAATGTCCAACACTATGTACAGAGGTGCACTCATTACGAGTGACTAAGTGGTCGGGATCCGACAGGATGAGCGCCGTCTTGAATCACTAGTGATTACTTATGCATTTCATATTATTATGATATACCGAACTACGTATGATATTTCCGTGCAGAAATTCTGCATTACCATTTGATGAAGGATGGATAGAACAGAGAAAAATTCTCTCCGGCACCGGGACTCGAACATGGGTTTTCAGCTCTATGTCCTGACGCTTTATACACTAAGCCACAAGAAAAAAAAAACAAATGTCGCGTTTTTTTTCTTTCATTTCTGATGAAGTTAGAAACCTATTCCATTTGTATTTGGTAACTTATAATGGAACAATAGTATACTTTGAACATTAGAAGACACATACAGAAGTAAGCAGAATTATGTGGAACTTACTATAGTTTGTCCCTAATACAGTTTCATCTTCTTTTGAAGAAAAAAATTAAATCCAAAATCAGTCGTCCCAGGACTTAATAGACTATACCTTCAGATAGATCTCATCCCCCTATAATATAATATCAAAATCGAAAAAATTTACTCATTTATTACTCGTATCTTTGAGGTGCAGAGTTTAAATATTTTTCATTATTTGCCTTAGAATGAATAATAGATAGAGCCCGGATATTTAGTAATTTACTTACTTACTGGCTTTTAAGGAACCCGGAGGTTCATTGCCGCCCTCACATAAGCCCGCCATCGGTCCCTATTCTCAGCAAGATTAATCCGTCTCTACCATCATATCGCACCTCCCTCAAATTCATTTTAATATTATCCTTTCATCTACGTTTCGGCCTCCCTAAAGATCTTATTCCCTCCGGCCTCCCAACTAACACTCTATATGCATTTCTGGACTCACCCATACGTGCTGCATGCCCTGCCCATCTCAAACGTCTGGATTTAATGTTCTTAATTATGTCAGGTGAAGAATACAATGCGTGCAGTTCTGCGTTGTGTAACTTTCTCCATTCTCCTGTAACTTCATCCCTCTTAGCCCCAAATATTTTTCTAAGAATCTTTTTCTGAAACACCCTTAATTTCTATTCCTCTCTCAAAATGAGAGTCCAAGTTTCACAACCATACAGAACAACCGGTAATATAACTGTTTTATAAATTCTAACTTTCAGATTTTTTGACAGCAGACTAGATGACAAAAACTTCTCAACCGAATAATAACACGCATTTACCATATTTATTCTGCGTTTAATTCCTCCCGAGTGTAATTTATATTTGTTACTGTTGTTCCAAGGTATTTGAATTTTTCCACCTCTTCGAAGGATAAATCTCCAATTTTTATATTTCCAATTCGTACAATTTCTGGTCACGAGACATAATCATATACTTTGTCTCTTCGGGATTTACTTCCAAACCTATCGCTTTACTTGCTTCAAGCAGAATTTCCGTGTTTTCCCTAATCGTTTGTGGATTTTCTAACATATTCACGTCATCCGCATAGACAAGCAGCTGATATAACGCGTTCAATTCCATACAAGATCAATAATTAAGTAGATATAGGCTTATTGTACTGATGATTAGATAAAATGCGGATAGCGTGTTAGACAAGTAGGCCTACGTTGTGAAAACGTCAAGACTATCCATTGCGAATGGAGGCGCATAGGATCTCATTTCAAACATACAATTACAAATCAAGAGGAAAACGTTCGTAAGGCTAGTTTTAAACTAACATCAATTTTGTGAAGTTGAAGCAGGCCATGCGACTGAATTTCGCGGCTCATGGTGATGAGAATGAGTAGCTAGATTACTAAATTGAAAACATACTATATAATCAAGTAAAAGACTTAATAACATGAATAGATTTGTGAGTTAAGAGAAAATAAAGAGCATGTATAACGTGAACAACTGCACATAGAAAACTTATAATAGACTATTTAATAATTCTGGTTTCGTTTATTAATGTTTTGTGTAGGCTTTAATAATTGGTTGTATTTTGCATTCCATTTGTCGGATAAATTTCGGTGCACACTGTATAAGCGTGAGCTCCTGGTTCCAGCCAGATATTAGCTGAACGGAGACCCGTGAAGGCGTCGTCAGAAACAAAAGACACACGACAAGCTGTCGATGATGATGGGGCTAAGCCGTCCGCTAGGCTTCTATGTCACGTCGCAGTTCACGAGGGGGCTTAGCCCCTCCCGTGTTGAATCTGTCAGACTACGCTCGTCCCCAGATAAATATCCGTTTTCACTGTGTTAGCTCAGATGGTAGAGAGAGACTTTCTGGTTGTGAACATACAGACGCAGTATTAGATACGCTCATACAACGTATTTGTTAAAACATGAGGTTTCAACGTGCAATTGACGGAACAATCAATATGAGAATATTGATGAACACGTTTCAAAGTACTTTATCAGGATCTGAAATACGGAATCCAGGACATTTTCTATTTCCCGATTACTATTATCCTAAAATTAAGTTAAATTCCTGATGTGACTGTCCATGAAAGACCACAGTCGATCAGCCACGTCCATATGCTTCAGTAGAGGTGAACAATCATCCAACTAGAACGGACGTATGTGGCGAGCATGTGATGATTACGCCTATCAGAGATATGATCCCTTCCTACAATTATCAATATGCAAAAATGTTCCACGTTTGGTAATGTCCACGTTAAAAAAAAATGTCCACTGTTCAAAAGGTCCTACACTGCAAATGGGTAACTTATAGACCCGGTGGCAGTGGTAACTAATTACACTCCATAATGGCAATAATAAACATAATTAATAAAAAATATAATAATAATAATAATAATAATAATAATAATAATAATAATAATAATAATACTTGCGCTTTTAAGGAACCCGAAGGTTCATTGCCGCCTTCACAGAAGCCCACCATAGGTCCTATCCTGAGCAAGATTAATCCAGTCCCTCTCATCATATCTCACCTCCTTTAAATCCATTTTAATATTATCCTCCCATCTGCGTCTCGGCCTCAATTAATAATAAATTAATAATACTAATAATTAATAATAATAACAAACAGGAAGCATCTTAAATTAAATGAAGCACGATCACTTAAAATAACATTTAAAGTAAATCTAATTTGTATCTTAACCCTAAGTTCGAACTAAAACCCACGAGTATGATATGTTCATACCTGCACAAGTACCTTTCAGCACTACACTCATTTCGCTGTCAACTCAGTCACTGCACTGGAACTACGACACATTTCACTGATTCTATCCTGATTTCACTAACACTTCAAAAACATTTCACTGTTCAAATACTTTGCACTGCCACTATAAACTATAAAGCTTCACTGACAGGAACACGTTTCACTTACACAACACACTTCACTGACACAACATAATTCTTCACTGATACAACACTTCAATAACTAATAGTATGTATAATATACTGCCGTCTATTAGTAAAGCCCTTAAGCCTATTTTTCAATAATAATCGTTTATCGTTGCCGTATCACTGAAATGTGGAATGTCAAATTCAAGAATGCAGAATGTCAGAATTGTCCAAATTATCTCTAGTCAAAAAAACAAACCAATGTTATTGCAGCACGATAATCTGTACCATTACCATCAAGACAGCCGAAAGGTGACAGAAAATGTTGGAGATGTTTTGATCGGAAGAACTGTAATGCGAGATGTACGCCTAAATTCAGATTTGGGAAATCGTAGGGTCACAAAAGATGATACAAGAAACCATTTGCATCCTCCAAACGTTATAGAGGTACGAGTTAGGGAGGTTCTGAATAACATATGAAAGACAGCAAGAGATAACCCAACGCAGTCACCAAGCGCTGTTATGAGACGGGTATGTGCAAATGTTAAAAATGAAATAATAGTGACATTACTTCCATAGAGAAATGCATAAATGCACAAATGCACAGAAATGAGAATGGTTTCATATCAGCAAAACAGAAATCGCCCACATTTTTCCTAAAAGTATCTTGTACTGTAGCTTGTAAATTTAATTTAATTTATCAAGATATATTCCTTTTCTAATTTACTGGTTCGAAACTTTTATTGAAGTTAAATGTCCCTTTTTAACACGTACGATGTTAAAAAATCTGACGTAATTGAATACTGACATCTCCGAAAAAGGATATTTTATGAAATTGGTCCTTATGAAAAGGAGGTCATTTTTGTATATTAGACCTTTTAGGCCGGGAAAATATAAATATATATAATATAATACATACATACATACATACATACATATATACATACACAGCTACATACGTACATACATACATACGTACATACAGTAGGCCTACATACATACATACAGTACATTCATACATACATACATAGCCTACATAATACATACATACAGTACATACATATATACATATATACATACATACAGTACATACATACATACATACAGTACATACATACATACATACATACATACAGTACAGTACATATATACCTACATACATACATACATACATACAGTACAGTACATACATACATACCTACATACATACATACATACATACATACATACATACATACATACATACATACATATATACATACATACAGTACAGTACAGTACATACATACATACATATATACAGTACATACATACCTACATACATACATATATACATACATACATAAAGTACAGTACAGTACAGTACATACATACATACATACATACATACATACAGTGCAGTACATACATACATACATACATACATATATACATACATATAGTACAGTACATACATGCATACCTACATACATATATACATACCTACATACATACATATATACATACATACATACCTACATACATACATACATACCTATATACATACATACATACATACCTACATACATACATACATATATACATACATACATACAGTACAGTACAGTACATACATACCTACATACATATATACATACATATATACATACATACATACAGTACAGTACATATATACATACATACATACATATATACATACATACATACATATATACATACATACATACAGTACAGTACATATATACATACATACATACATACATACATACATACATACATACATACATACATACATACATACATACATATACACAAGATTTGTAGAATCAATTTACATCAACTGCGGATACAAATATTTGATATTCTCGATGGTATTAAAGAAACAAAAAGGTGCCCCATATTAGGACACTTTCCCCTATTGAGTTACTGGAGAGCCAGGAAACGAAATAGTGCCATTCGCTCTGGAAAGCAAGGCATGCATTTACAGTATTAGATAATATTTTAAAATATCAATTTTAACCTTCAAGCAATAAGTATAATATGCAGTATTAGAAATTATCTGAATTAGCTGGGCTGTGTGTCGCCAGTAATTAGGAAATTACGGAAACGAGCCAGTGAGTAGCAAAGCGCATCATGTCCGCCTGCACTGTCTCTTAAATCACACCACGCTGCAGTAATGATGTTAGTCCGCAACATGCACGCTGAAGATAAGCCATCTCCATGGCTACAGACGCCGCTCGTGAAACAAAAGACAGAAGTCAATCTTCTAATTGGAAAAGCGACGGGTGTGCCATCTGTTCGGACACTTGGTAAGTAGCCATCCTGTCCAGAAGCACCCCGTGGTGAATTTTTCTCCCCCTTTCACTCTATCCCCCGTTTCTCCCCATTTCGATGCGGTACACCACCAAATTTAGGGTGACCAGCCGTTATTTTATTTTGCTGGACATGTCCCCTTTAAAGGAATCAATTTCTTTTTTTTCTGTTCGTTCTCTCATGTTAACTAATTCTCTTCACATATTTCTTTGTTATGAACGTGTCCGACGGTAAGGCGCACATAGGTCAAAGAGCTAAAGAAAGTTAAAGTAAAACGGTCTTCTCATAACAAAGGACCGGATTTTTATGTAATTACATATTATATTCCTTTCAACCTAACCGTATATAAATAACAAATTTTTGCGAATCTTGTATTACCATTAATATATTAAAATTTGATACCTCATATTTTTACATATCCACAAACGATTAGGGAAAACACGGGAATTTTACTGGAAGCAAGTAAAGAGATAGGTTTGGAAGTAAATCCCGAAAAGACAAAGTATATGATTATGTCTAGTGACGAGAATATTGTACGAAATGGAAATATAAAAATTGGAAATTTATCTTTTGAAGAGGTGGAGAAGTTCAAATATCTGGGAGCAACAGTAACAAATATAAATGATACTCGGGAGGAAATTAAACACAGAATAAATATGGGAAATGCCTGTTATTATTCGGTTGAGAAGCTTTTATCACCCAGTCTGCTGTCAAAAAATCTGGAAGTTAGAATTTATAAAACAGTTATATTACCGGTTGTTCTTTATGGTTGTGAAACTTGGACTCTCACTTTGAGAGAGGAACATAGGTTAAGGGTGTTTGAGAAGAAGGTGCTTAGGAAAATATTTGAGGCTAAAAGGGATGAAGTTACAGGAGAATGGAGAAAGTTACACAACACAGAACCTGACGTAATTAGGAACATTAAATCCAGACGTTTGAGATGGACAGGGCATGTAGCGCGTATGGGCGAATCTAGTAATGCATATAGAGTGTTAGTTGGGAGGCCGGAGGGAAAAAGATCTTTAGGGAGGCCGAGACATAGATGGGAGGATAATATTAAAATGGATTTGAGGGAGGTAGGATATGATGATAGAGAATTGATTAATCTTGCTCAGGATAGGGACCAATGACGGGCTTATGTGAGGGCGGCAATGAACCTACGTGTTCCTTAAAAGCAAGTAAGTAAGTAAGTAAATAAGTATATTTTTACATATTTACCGCACATTACATATTATGGCATGGTATTACATAGGCTAAATCTACATATTTAGGAGTTTTATTCATTTTTACTTCTCTGAAAGGAAAAGAAAACTTCTTCTGGAGAAGTTTACAATATTCGAAATACACAAATTTATAAAGCCTTCTTACCTACCCAAGAAAGGATATATTTCGAGGCGAAGTTTCAGGACGTAATAGAGGCCCACTGTAAATATGAGTGAATAAAAGGGAACCTTTCTCATTGTATTGTAAAAAATCACCCAGAAAGTAGCGTTGTCTTCATGCGGTGGAGGACGACATGATTTTTCTCGAACTATAATTGTTCTGCACACGTCTTAACAAGCCGTTCCCATGCAATTTGCAATCTTACCCACCTTCTTCCTAATTCTTCAAGGAAAACCCGTGTCAAGTCTGACATGATACTTTCAGGTTATTGCTTGATCTCTTTATTTTAAATTTAGTAGACCTATACGGAAATGGGATTTTCCGAGTAATTAGAAAGTATGGTTCTCGGCTGGAATAATCCTACCCTTCTCAATAAGACAGGAATGTCACTTTTCAAACAACAGTTTGTAAATGCCTATAGTTTGAGGTTTTAGTAGCTACTTGTTTCTTACAGGGAGCAGCTAAAATGTATGTGTCCCACATCTCCTCTTATTTTCTCCTACTCCAGTAAAGCGAAACAGTGCTTGCAGTACTGTTGTTTCATTCATTTCACTCAGTTGTCTAGTTTTAGTACTTACAGTATAAAGTGCAAGTGAGTTTATCTACTGCTTTTAACTAACTAAAATGGCCCCTGTATCTTCAACCCTAACGACAAAAACAAAATCATGGATCGCAATGGACGAAGCTTTCACTACAGATGGAAAAATAGTAATGTGTCAAGTGTGCGGTAAAAAAGTCGGGTGCTCTATAAAATCACAACTGCAGAATCTTCCCTATCCCATACCTGCCAGATATTGATATTGAATATTTTCATGATTTTACATATTTTGGTACATATTCAGCCTATTTTTCTTACATACATATGTACATATTTCACACCTTGATATTACATAAAAATCCGGTGCCTACTCATAACTCGTATGTTTCCACTCCTACAAATGTACAGAAAAAATTCAACAATATATCCTATTAGCAATAAAGGACGTACAGTTACCCGTCTGACGTACACCAATGATCATGATGTGGGGATGTTGTTGTTTGTTTAGTTATCTGTCCGAAGACAGGTCTTAACGTTAGAAGTAATACCGACAAGGCATCACTTATGGGACAACTATGTAAAATCTTAATTCAGCTATTTCTTAAGCGATAAATTGATAAGGGAGATTTCGATTTTGTTGCTATGGCATTATAAGTAAACTACGTTTCTTTGTGGATGTAAATAAAGCTTTAGAATTTGTAGATCTGTATCATAATCAATCAATTAAAAATTTTACTCTTCTTTCGACAGATTTAGGCCTAAATTACGTAAGAAAATGGTTATTTGTGTATCTATGACGAACAGCAAACTGTGGACCACCTTTTGTTTCATTGTCCGCTTTTTAAAAATAGAAGATTCCTCATGGTCGGGCATTTATAGGTCTATTAGACCTCTATTGTAATGTAATATATGAAAAACCATCATTCAATGTTTCTAGAAAGACATGTTGTTGCAAAAAGTTTTACAACTATGTTATATGTTATATATTTAAGAATTTGTAGGCCTAATTATTTCAAGTAGATGTAAGTGTATAATTAAATTTTAAGTTATCTAGGTTAACTGTATTCTTGTTATTATAATTTAAACTATCATTTTATAACTACAAACCTAATGTACTTTCTGGTAAAATAGGGTTTAAGGAATCATATATTCAAACATAAAATAAAATCAATCAATCAATCAATCAATCAATCACGGATGTTGTTCAAAGAATCAGACTTGGAAGAAATGAAACTGGATGAATTAATGTAGTGGATTTAGAAACTAAAGAAGATGAAAATAATGAAGAGGCATGAAAAATCAGCTGGATGGGCAATTATTTCTCAAAAATATAATAATAGTAATAATAATAATAATAATAATAATAATAATAATAATAATAATAATAAATGTATTTATTCTGGTAGTGTTAAGGTCATCAGGCCTTCTCTTCCACGTCACTAGAAATATGTATAAGCTTACATACAGCGAAAAGAAAAAAAAAACAAACTAATAATGTTCATTCAAACAAAATAAGAACGTTTACAATGTAAAGTGAAAATGAAAGAGAAGAAAGGTAGAAGAAGATGATGAGAAGAAATGTGGAAGAAGATAATGGTAAGAAAAATAAAAAATGAAAGAAGGAATGTAGAAGATGATGAGAAGAGAAAGAAAAAATGAAAGAGAATAAAGGTAGAGGAAGATAATGATGAGAAAAATGAGACAGAAGAAAAGCAGAGGAAGATGATGAAAAGGAAAATAAATAAATGAAAGAGAAGAAAGGCAAAGAAGAATGATGTTGATGAGAAGAAAAATAAATAATGAAAAAGAAGAAAGGCAGAGGAAAATGAGAAGAAAAAGAAAAAATGAAAGAGGAGAAAGGTAGAAGAAGATGATGATGAGAAGAAAA
Organism: Periplaneta americana; assembly: GCF_040183065.1. Classification (NCBI taxonomy): domain Eukaryota; kingdom Metazoa; phylum Arthropoda; class Insecta; order Blattodea; family Blattidae; genus Periplaneta; species Periplaneta americana. The sequence continues at coordinate 24,202,519 of NC_091130.1, forward strand.
GGAAAAAATGAAAGAGAAGAAAGGTTAAAGAAGATGATGATGAGAAGAAAAAGAAAAAATGAAACAGAAGAAAGCTAGAAGAAGATGATAGGAAGGAAATGAAAAAATGAAAGAGATGAAAGGTAAAAGAAGATGATGATGAGAAGAAAAAGAAAAAATGAAAGAGAAGAAAGCTAGAAGAAGATGATAGGAAGGAAAAGAAAAAATGAAAGAGATGAATGGTAAAAGAAGATGAAGATGAGAAGAAAAAGAAAAAAATGAAAGAGGAGAAAGGTAAAAGAAGATGATGAGAGAAGAAAAAGAAAAAATGAAAGATTAGAAAGGTAAAAGATGATGATGATGAGAAGAAAAAGAAAAAATGAAAGAGAAGAAAGGTAAAAGATGATGATGAGAAGAAAAAGAAAAAATGAAAGAGGAGAAAGACAGAGAGAGATGATAATGATGATGAGAAGAAAAAGAAAAAATGAAAGAGGAGAAGAAGAAGAAGAAGAAGAAGAACAAGAACAAGAACAAGAAGAAGAAGAACAAGAATAAGAAGAAGAATCAATATTGGCTGAACTGCACGCCGCTGTGGAGCAGTCGAAGTCAGGACCTAATTGGATTGTTGGCGACACGGAGCTCCGTCATGGTGGCCGCGGCGCGAGCGAGCTAGGCGGGGCGTCGGAGGGAAGGAGGGGCGACCGGACTCCTCCTCTACCTGATAAAAACAACAGCCGGCTCAAGACCGCACCAGCGCGCTCTCCACGCACCTTCCACAACTGTCTGCTCGTGCAGGTAGACTACAGAGGCTGTTCAGCGGCGAGGTGGCATGGCTGGCGTGGAGCAAAGGTGCAATGAAAATGTTAGCGAGACCTTAAATAGACCCATCTTAGAGAATCTATCCCAGTTGTTGCAGTGGGGCAATGTGCTCTGAAAATGCTAGCGACAGGACAAGTATTCCATCAGAAACATCACAACCCTCTTCGGAAATTGATCCCTAGGTCTTTTACTGAGAAGCTGTCAGCTGAACTGTAGTCTAGCGTAGTGATGTCAAAGCAAGCGCATTTTTCTGACTTTGACGTCGTGCGCGGGCAGCAAGCGCTAAGTATGGAAAGAGGAAGGGTTGTGTATATGAATAAGCAACCTGTTGGATTAAGAAAACAGTGGTGCACAAACTTCAAACGGAACGTGAAATTTTATCTCGTTATTTTATATGTATGTATGTGTATGTATTTATTCACACTGCAATGGGTATATACCCGGTGGCAGTGGTAACTAATTACACTCAATAATGACAATAATAAACTTATTAATTAAAAATACAATTAATAATAATACTAACAATTAATACTAACAATTATTAATAATAATAATAATAACAACAACAACAACAACAACAACAACAACAACAGGGAATATCCTAAATTAAATGAAACGATCACTTAAAATAACATTTGAAATAAATCTAATTTGTATCTTAAAACTGAGATCGAACTAAAACCCACGAGTATGATATGTTCATATCTGCACAAGTACCTTTCAACATTACACTCATTTCGCTGTCAACTCACTCACTGCACTGGAACTACGACACATTTCACTGATTCTATCCTGATTTCACTAACACTTCAAAAACATTCCACTGTTCAAATACTTTGCACTGCCACTATAAACTACAAAGCTTCACTGACAGGAACACGTTTCACTTACACAGCACACTTCACTGACACAACATACTTCTTTCTGTTTAATATTATCTATAATATTGTCTGTAAAACAAAAGTACTAACACTGATTTCTTAATATTGCACTTGTGTTTTAAATCTTAATAACATAATAGAGAGTTAAGAAGGAATATTCACTTAAATTCCATAGCAGTACAACTATACTGTACTGAATGGATTAAACACATCATTCATAAAGAAAGTGATATTCCAAAGAAAGAGATTGAGTATGACATAATAAGTTGGAATTTATATTGATGGTATCTTTAGCCTTACAAAAGTAATCAATAAACTAATCAAAACAATATTACAGTACAAAGCAAAGTTACCTAGATACTGTATCTGTTTTAAGTGTAACTAATATTGCATAACAAAACACTTATGGCATTATGCTTTTAAGGTGATATTTGTGAGCAACTTCCTATCATCAGAATATTAAATTATTTTCTCGAAATCTGCTGAAGCTATAGAGCTGACATTTTTACAACACATGGGCACGTATGTTTTGCTTATGATGTAACAGTAGCTGCTTTGTCAATTCATTTCCTTACAAACAATTTCCATGCGAATATTTTCAAAATTTTCAATACACTATCTTCAGTAATACGTATAGCCTATACGGTATATTAGATTTACGAAAACATTCTGAAAGGCTACTAAATAAATAGGCTTATATCTGAAAATTTCACTTTTCTATACGAAAAGTTGGAAAAAATATTTCTTTTGAATGAAAAAATCAAACTTGTGAAAAATGAGCATTAAAATTAAAACTTATATTCTTATAATGCACTTATACTTCTTAGGCAAATCTAAAAATTAACATAGATACAGTTTTAATAATTTCTCTTCCCTTTATCTATTGAATCAGTGCTGGCCATCCCTGAATATAGCTCGACCAAGCGGCATATACCACCTCTTTCGTCTGTCTCTTTCCTTTCCGCTGTAAAGCGCTCAGGCTCTCCTGGGCTCTAAAGCGCGCGCTTGCTCCTGTGGGCATCAATTGACATGCCTGGTCTAGCGTCTAGCTCATATCAATGTCGACGTAAAGGTGATGCAGAATTGTAAATAATAAAGTTATTAATGATTTCATAAGATTTTGAACATGCTTCCGTTAATAATATTGAAATTCCCTGCTCACCTATCGTTAAAAGTCTAGGAATATATTTTGATAACAAATTAAGTTGGAATTACCAAGTATAGCACACTTGTAAAAAAATCTGTTCGTCTATTCACTCGTTAAGCCGGTTCAAGCATTTCTTTCCCGCGTCACTGAAACAAACATTAGTTCAAACACTTGTAATGCCGCACTTTGACTATTGAGATGTGTTGTTTACTGACGTAAGCACCACACTGTCGGACAAATTACAACGTGTTCATAATATTAGCTACGTGTATAAGTTATGTGCAATGTCCGACGATACGATCATATTTCACCATTTTTCGAATCCTTATCTTGGCTCCGGCTCAACGATCGCAGAACTTTACACTGTCTTTCTCTTCTATTTCAAATCCTACGCACCTCAACCCCAAGTTATCTGTCGTCTCTTGTGTATTTATGCTCCAACCATAACCTACATACTCGATCTCAGATCATCGGTACATTGAGTATATCTCATCATAACACTTCCCTCCCAGAAATTTACTAATTTCAAAACCCTGTTGTCAAACAGACTGCTTAGACTGTGAACTTTCCTAAAATATAATTTTTATAATAAATTATTTTTATTTTTAATATATAAATTTTCTCTATTATTTACGCAATTATTTCGATTCACATTGTTGTATTTGTTTGATTCTTAAAATTACATTGTAACTAAACTTGTCTTCACTTCTAGGTCTATTATTATTATTGTTATGTTTTATTTAACGACGCTCGCAACTGCAGAGGTTATATCAGCGTCGCCGGATGTGCCAGAATTTTGTCCCGCAGGAGTTCTTTTACATGCCAGTAAATGTACTGACATGAGCCTGTCGCATTTAAGCACACTTAAATGCCATCGACCTGGCCCGGGATCGAGCCCGCAACCTTGGGCATAGAAGGCCAGCGCCATACCAACTCGCCAACCAGGTCGACTATTATTATTATTATTATTATTATTATTATTAATTGTATATTTTTCCTGTATTTCTGATAGTGTTCTAATACTGGTTGAGTAGAAGAGAAGGCTTTATGGCCTTAACTCTGCCAGTAGAATAAATCTATTAAATAAATAAATAAACAAATAAATAAATAAATAGCCTACAAAAAAGTACGCAGAAGTTTCAAGACTTTTCAAAATAGTGACGAAAAGGAGTTATGCATGCAGAATGAAACCCACGACCTTAAAACTTAATGGCGATAAAAATAACGGCTTGTAGTAGTAGTAGTAGTAGTAGTAGTAGTAGTAGTAGTAGTAGTAGTAGTAGTAGTAGTAGTAGTAGTAGTAGTAGTAGTAGTAGTAGCAGTAGTAGTAGCAGTAGTAGTAGTTCATTTTTGTAGTATACTGCCTAAGGGCAGGTCTTTCACTGCAAACTGAGCATTATCCAATCTTTCCTATTTTCCACCTTTCTATTAATCTCCACATACGATCCAAGTAACTATCTTAATGTCGTCTGTAATCTGATATCTTCTTCTGCCCCGAACTCTTCTCCCGTTCACCATTCCTTCCAGTGCTTCCTTCAGTAGGCAGTTCCTTCTCAGCCAGTTACCTAGTCAATCCTTTTTTCTTTTCCTGAACAATTTCAGTTGCTACTTGCTCATATTACTTTCCAACGGCACCGTACTAAGCGAAACTTATTTTCCGGGTGTACACCCGTTATTAATCACTAAATCACTTATCATATTCGAATCACCTATGTTTAAAATGGGAGGAAGGGAATATTGTAGGCTTATGTTCAATGAGCGGATGAATGAACGTACAAATTAATCAATGAAAGGACAGACGAATAATTGATGACTGGATGGTTCGATAGATAGATAAAAAAAAATGAGTGAATGAGGCAATGAATGAATGTGTGCATGAGTAAGCGGAAGAATAGATCAACGAACGAATTAATTAATTAAGTACGTAATTATTGCGCAGCCGAATTAATGGAAGGATGGCTGAATACTTTGGCCTACTTAGGCGTAGGCTACTTACAAATGGCATTTAAGTAACCCGCAGGTTCATTGCCGCCCTCACATAAGCCCGCCCGCAATCGGTCCCTATCCTGTGCAAGATTAATCCAGCCCCTAATATTAACCCACCTTCCTCAAATCTATTTTAACACTATTAGAATGCTCTTGACTATTCTCCCATCTACGTTTCGGCCTCCCCAAAGGTCTTTTTCCCTTCGGTCTCCCAACTAACACTCTGTACGCATTTCTAGATTCACCCATACGAGCTACATTCCCGCCCATCTCAAACATTTGGATTTAATGTTCCTAATTAGCCTATGCTAGGGGAAGAATACAATGCGTGCAGTGTAACTTTCTCCATTCTCCTGTAACTTCATCCCTCTCGACCTGAAATATTTTCATAAGTACCTTATTCTCCAGCACCTTAACCTCTGTTCCTCTATCAAAGTGACAGTCCAAGTTTCACAACCATACCTACAGAACAACCGGTAATAGGCCTATAACTGTTTTATAAATTGTAACTTTAGGGCCTAAGTTTTCTGAAAATATACTGGATGACAAAAGCATCTCAACCGAAAAATAACATGCAATATCCCATTATTAGGTAGGCCTATAATAAATTAATGAACAGTCGAATGAAGGTGAGTGAGTGAGTGAGTGAGTGAGTGAGTGAGTGAGTGAGTGAGTGGATGGATGGAAGGACGGGTGGACGGACGAACGAACGAACGAACGAACGAACGAACGAACGAACGAACGAACGAACGAACGAACGAACGAACGAATGAATGAATGAATGAATGAAGTCATATAAGAAGAAAGAAGTCTACACCTGTTGAGTAACGGTTAGCGCGTCTAGCCGCGAAACCAGGTGGCCAGGGTTCGATTCCCGGTCGGCGCAAGTTACCTGGTTGAGGATTTTTTCGGGATTTCCCCTCAACCCGATATATGCAAATGCTGGAAAACTAGACCCCAGACTCATTTCACCGGCATTACCACCTTCATTTCATTCAGACGCTAAATAACCTGAAATGATGCTAAAGCGTCGTAAAATAACCTACTAAAGAAAAGAAGAAAGAAAGAAAAAAGAAAGCAAAAAGGAAAGAAAGAAAGGAAAGGAAAGAAGGAAGAAATTAAAAAAATTGAGTCTACACCTGTGGAGTAGCGGTTAGCGCGTCTGGTCGCGCAACCAGGTGGCCCGGGTTCGATTCCCGGTGGGGGCAAGTTACCTGGCTGAGGTTTTTTCCGGGGTTTTCCCTCAATCCAATATGACCAAGTGCTGGGCAATTTTCGGTGCTGGACTCCGGACTCATTTCACAGGCATTATCACCTTCATTTCATTCAGACGCTAAATAATCTGAAATGTTGTTAAAACGTCGTAAAATAACCTACTAAGATTTAAAAAAAAATTAAAAACGGATGAAAATTTAAATTAAATTATGGTTTATTTAACGACGCTCGCAACTGCCGAGGTTAAGTTATATCAGCGTCGCCGGTGTGCCGGAATTTTTTCCCGCAAGAGTTCTTTTACATGCCAGTAAATCTACTGACATGAGCCTGTCGCACTTAAGCACACTTAAATGCCATCGACCTGGGCCGGGATCGAACCTGCAATCTTGAGCACAGAAGGTCAGCGCTAACAAATGGATGAAGGAGAAATGAAAGAACGAGAAACAGAAATATCAATGAAGACAAAAGTAAAGAAGAAAGAAGGAAAGAAAAAATGCAAAGCTAGGAAAACCAATTCAGTTATTTTCAAGGCGAAAATGAGAGTTTGTGATATGATGAGCATCCTGGTGGTATTTTATTGCAACAAAAGATTGCATGCATAGAGCCTATCTTTATTATTTTTCTCTCTAGTCCGTTATTATGAGATATGATTCGTATGATTTACACGGTCGTTGAAACATTAAATACTCGCACCTGAAAAACTGCAAGAAATTATATAGGCCTATCACATTTTGACTTTGAGCCACAAAATTATCGTAAGACAGTTGACAGAAAATTCAGAATTATAATTTAGCACAGACCTATAAAGTCAAAAAGTGCTAGTAAAGGGTAATTGTAATTGTAAATGATAGAGAAGTATAGGGGAGCGAGAAAGTGTATAAGCTGATGTGTAGAGAGAAATATAAGATTTATAGGAAGTGAGAGTATTGTGAAAGGTTTAGGTGTAAGTGGAATAGAGAGAAAGTTGAAAGTGAGCGCAAATATGAATGAGTGAAAAGTGAAAAAGGGTTAAAAGAAATGAACAAGTGACAGCATAAAATTAGTACTGACATTTGAACGTTGGAACAGTAAATGAATATAAGAGACAGATAGGAGAAAAGGTCAAAGAACAAGTAAGGCAAATAATTCAATATGATAATTTGTAGAGAATAAGTGAAATTGAAATCTTAGTGAATAGTAGTTAGAGGAAAAAGGGGGTTTGAAAGGCATATATAAATTTAGATATATTACGATTAATGATCAAATAGAGAATAGCAAACGAAATGTAGGAGAAATACTGAAAGGGAGATTGAACAAGTAATAATAAAAAAAAAAGTACATAGTTTAATTGGTAGAAGTTGTGTAGACATGTACTGCAAATATGTGTTAATGTAAGTGTTAATGGTGGCACCGGATACAGAAATGTGAGGTACACCATTACATGTAAAGAAGTGCTGTGACCAAATATATCAAATATCAAATATCAAATTTAGCACAGACCTATAGGTCTAAATAAGGGAGAGCAGACATAAAGAAGGAAATAAACTGAAAATAGAGGAAACTATGAAATAAAGAAAGAGGAACAACGAGATGAGGAGGAACGAAATAAAAAATGTAATAAGTAGAGACCGGATTTTTATGTAATTACATATTATATTCCTTTCAACCTAACCGTATATAAATAACAAATCTTTGCGAATCTTGTAATTACCATTAATATAATCAAATTTGATACTAAATATTTTTACATATTTACCCCACATTACATATTATAGCTTGGTATTACATAAATCTACATATTTAGGGGGTTTATTCATTTTTACTTCTCTAAAAGGAAAAAAAAAAAAAAACTTCTGTTAGGGAAGTTTACAACTTGAAATACACAGATTCAAAAAGCCTTTTTACCTACTCAAGAAAAGATATATTTCGGCACGAAACATAACGTCCTTAGTTTCAGGCAAACAACAGTTTGTAAATGCCTATAGTTTGAGGTTTTAGTAGGTACTTTGTTTCTTACAGGGAGCAGCTAAAATGCATGTGTCCCACATCTCCTCTTATTTTCTCCTAATCCAGTAAAGCGAAACAGTGCTTGCAGTACTGTTGTGTCATTCATTTCACTCAGTTCTCTAGTATAAAGTGCAAGTGAGTTTATCTACTGCTTTTAACTAACTAAAATGGCCCCTGTATCTTCAACCCTAACGACAAAAATAAAATCATGGATTGCAATGGACGAAGCTTTAACTACAAATGGAAAAATTGCAATGTGTCAAGTATGCGGTAAAAAAGTCGGGTGCTCTATGAAATCAGAACTGGAAAGTCTTACCTATCTTATACCTGCCACATATTGATATTAAATATGTTCATAATTTTACATATTTTAGTACATATTCAGTTTATTTTTCTTACATAAATATGTACATATTTCACACCTTGATATTAAATAAAAATCCCGTCCCTAGTAATAAGAGAATGAATGAAACAGGCAAAAAAAAAAAGACAGAATAACAAAAACTATAGTAAATGTAGGTATTGTTAACAGTGAGATGATTTTGACACCCTAACAACTTCATGTGTAAAGAAATCATTGAGGCAAGGGGAGCTGAATGGTACATCGGTGCCACAAGTAAACACTTGTAAATACTTGGGTATATATTTAAGTAACAAACTGGGTTGGGAAGAACAAGTCACTAATACCACAAGGAAAGCCTGGAAAGCACTACATTTCTCTATGCGTATTCTGAAGAAATCTAACCGAAAGTCAAAAGAATTAGCGTACAAAACCCTTGTTCGCCCAATTATGGAATATGGAGCAATAGGTTGGGATCCGTACAGACAAAACCAAATCGATTCAATAGAAAAGCTCCAACGCAAGGCAGCAAAATATGTCAAAATGGGGAAGGGACATGGTGAGGAGATAGTAAAAGATTTAGGGTGGGAACTTCTCAAATCAAGGCGACGAAAAACCAGACTCACCGCATTGTTTAAGGCACAAATGGGACACAAAGCACGGACCGATATCAATGCTAGATTAACAACACCATCATACTTAGGAAGGACTGATCATATTAGGAAGTTTAAATGTAGAAAACAAAGAACGGACATGGCAAAATTTTCCTTTGTTAACCGCACAATAGTAGACTGGAACAGCTTACCTGCGGCAATCTTTCAGGGTGGTCCTCTTAAAATCAATACATTTAAGGAAAGGTTGAGAAGATTAGACTGAAAATGTAATTGTAGGTGCAGTGTAATTATCTAAGTTGTGTCATGTAATTAATTGAGTTGATATATAATTAAGTTGATGTGTAATTAATTAAGATGATATGTAATTAAGTTGGTATGTAATTAATTAAGGTAATATGTAATTATTTAAATTGGTAATCGTTGGGTGAAACAGAAGTACTTATAAGTTAGATTTACTTTTGCTTATCGAAGACGTTATTATAGAATAGTTTTTATTTATAGTCCTAGGTTTATTGCATCTAATAATTATAGATTTATATTTATTTTTTTTATTGTAATTGTAATTATTGTATATTATATATCACTGCCACCGGGTGTATACCCAATTGTAGTGTTAATAAATACATACATATCACAGGTCCACAGATATGAAGAGGGACCAACGTCGACCCGCGGGCCATAAGTTACGAAACTCGGAGCGCAAAGCTTTCTGCATATGAAACAGCAATTACCTTCATCGTTTTTGATCGGTGACACAATTTTACCTTTGGCTGCGAGGCAGATCTCGAAATATAGAGAGTGTGTAATTCCTTCGGCCAAGCCTCAGTCAGGGAAATATACAAGCTGATTAAAACATGGCACCCAGATTTGCAATGGAGATGAGAGCGGCTGTGTATAGATACATTACACTTGCCAACTCGATTGATTAATTTCCACCCTTTCATTTATTTCCATATCGGCTTCGTTAAATCCTCCCCCCCCCCTCAGCCCTCGCCCTGTCACCATCTCGCGCTTCGTTTGTCACATACCCGTCAGCCGGCCGTTCGACCAAACATACGCACACAGAGTAGCGTACAAATACTATTTTTACTGAATACAAAACGCACCCACCCTATCGCCACCCCCACCGATGTTATTTAACGTAAAAGTGTCCCAAAAACCGTGTCAAAATGGCTTGTGTTGGGAAAAAGAGTCGGCTTCGGCAATTTTAACAACCGCCAAATGTTCGCAATTTTGTCATAAACAAGATCCAGCCTCTAAAAAATACCTTTCACTCATTTCAACTGTGGATTTTGCATGAACGGTTGGTACCTCACTTTTAGTGGAACCTACAGTTTATCATCAACCTTACCAGTCGGAATTTCAATACGTTAAAATCACTGATAATACAGATGGAATTAACAATATGTAGGCCTATGTATGTATGTATTTATTCACACTGCAATGGGTACATACCCGGTGGCAGTGGTAACTAATTACACTCAATAAAGACAATAATAAGCACAATTAATAAAAAATGCAATTCATAATAATACTAATAATTAATACTAATAATAATAATAATAATAATAATAATAATAATAATAATAACAGGGAACATCCTAAATTAAATTAAACACGATCGATTAAAATAACATTTAAAGTAAATCTAATTTGTACCTTAAACCTAAGTTCGAACTAAAACCCACGAGTATGATATGTTCATATTTGCACAAGTACCTTTCAACACTACACTCATTTCGCTGTCAACTCACTCATTGCACTGGAACTACGACACATTTCACTGATTCTATCCTGATTTCACTAACACTTCAAAAACATTTCACTGTTCAAATACTTTGCACTGCCACTTTAAACTATAAAGCTTCCCTGACAGGAACACGTTTCACTTACTCATCACACTTCACTGACACAATACACTTCACTGACACAACACAATTCTTCACTGATACAACACTTCAATAACAAAATATCAATTACACCCTTTAAATACTGTGTATAATTACCGTCTATTAGTAAAGTCCTTAAGCCTATTTTTAAATACATTTTTGGTTGTTGGTAAAGCCTTTAGTAAATCTGCAGGTAAAGCACTCCAGTCCCTGATAGTGCGATTGAGAAAAGAAAATTTTTCCAGTGTCCGTCCTCTGTGTTCTTTCCCTCAATTTATATGAATGGTCGTTCCTTGAAGAGTAATTTGGCGGCTGCAACCTATTTTTTATTTCTCTCCAGGCAGGCTCACCTCTGTATGTTTTCGACAGTGCGCATAATCGAATTCGCGTTCTCCTGTCCGTGAGTGTATCTAGTCTAGTCTAGTTAATTGTGAATGTTCACATTTAAATACATGTATTTTAATAATATTTCCGTTCTCGTTCTCGTTTCCGTTTCCGGTTTATTGTGAACCAGCCTTTAAAGTGAAACCTACAGAGCAAGAATCGGGCGGCAAAATTATGTTTTAAAAGCAGACCGCACGTTATTGTATGATGCCGACATGTTGAGCATGAGGCCGCGGCGATAATACTTTCAAAATGAAGATAGATTTAACACATTTAAAAAGGCATTCTGCCAAAGTTCCGGTCTCTGATTTTATAATATAAGATGTATGTGCAGAAATCCGAAGTATAGTACTGTATAATATACCTAATACCTGCATTTGTGCAGTTTAAAAAAAGTGAGTTGTAAGTTTTTATCACAAATTTCAAACAAACGAAACTATTGGAATATGTATGGTAAGACTTTCCTGTTTTAAATTTCAACGTACCTCGTTTACATGTTTCGACCTATTTATGGGTCATCTTCAGAACTGGTCGTTGTTGGTCTTGGCATCACTTGTTCTGTTTCCTGTGAGGGTGTGTTCCTGTGGTGCAGTGTAGAGTCAAAGAGTGCGTGTGTTTTGAAGTTGAGTTGTGTGTTGAGAATTTCGTTGGGATGTGTTTTTATGTGTCTGTATATTTCATATTGTTCTAGTGTGTTTAGTTCCTGGCTTTTTGGTTGGATGTGCAGTATTTCCATGCCTGTGTTGATGTCTCTGTGGGTGTGGTTAGCATTTGTGATGTGTTCTGCATATGTGGAGGTGTTTTGTAATTTTGTTATGGCTGTGATGTGTTCTTTGTAACGTGTTTGAAACGATCTGCCTGCTTGTCCTATGTAGAAATCGTTGCAGGTGTTGCAGATCGTTTCAAACACGTTACAAAGAACACATCACAGCCATAACAAAATTACAAAACACCTCCACATATGCAGACCACATCACAAATGCTAACCACACCCACAGAGACATCAACACAGACATGGAAATACTACATATCCAACCAAAAAGCCAGAAACTAAACACACTAGAACAATATGAAATATACAGAAACACAAAAACAAATCCCATCGAAATTCTCAACACACAACTCAACTTCAAAACACACACACTATTTGACTCTACACTATACCAAAGGAACACACCCTCACAGGAAACAGAACAAGTGGCGCCAAGACCAACAACGACCAGTTCTGAAGATGACCCATAAATAGGTCGAAACATGTAAATGAGGAACGTTGAAATTTAACACAGGAAAGTCTTACCATACATATTCCGAAGTGATACAGTGTTAAAAGTTGCGTAATCAAGATATAGAAACTATTGGCTTAAGTACTGATTTACTGCAACAACATTTTGTGCGAGATCGTGCGTATTTGCTTGGTTTCCGCACAAAACTAACCCGCGGTAAGTCTAAAATTCCACATTCAGTATTCTCAACAGAACACACATAACAATTTCCCTCTTCTTACCGCTTAAGTGACATATTCATTTTACTGCTTTAGGCTTTTAACATATTACTTTTAGAGACGTTCAATATAGTAATAATTATAAATTGGAAACTTACCACTGCAATTTCACCTAAATTGCACTGTTAATTACTGTTTTTAAATATTTGCAAAAATTAAGTAAACTCTACAACTCCACTAAAGTTACTGCATTTCGTGATGCATGTAACATTGAGGAAGCCGTTTATTTTAAGGTCGCATTTATAGACTGGGGGAAAAAAAAGACAGACGTATATCACGGCCTGCTGGAGTATAGTAAACACAGAAAACATTTTAAAGCAACAATGTTGAAGATAGGTATTTTTGTTTTGCAAATTTGCCGTCATTGAACAGAAACCAAGATGGAGATTTCATTGCAACTACGTTTCGCTTTTTCAAACTTTTCCTCGAACATGAAAACTTCAACATACCGCTCTTGTAACGCATATTATTATTTAACCAGACTACGTAATATAGACAGTCCGAAGTCTGTAAACTGGAAAGGAAAATGCTGATGCACTTTAGTTTCTTTGGAGTCAATTCGAATGTAACGGGGAGCCAATTCGGACTACAGAATTTTATAATCTAGGAGCCAATCCGGAAAATGGGAGCCAATTCGGATGCAACCGTCTTGACATGGAGAAATAATAACCATACTTGCTCTAGGCGGGAAGAGAACCCTCAACTGTTAAAGCCGAACCGCGCAGCTTCACTTTTGTTACAGACACGACAAACTTTACAACTACTCGTGTATGATAATCTCAACGGACGTAGAACTGCGCAGAAAAGTTTGCAACTAAACAAATGGTATCCTGTTGTACACCGAACACAATCCTGGCCGTGGGATTTGAGATCGGCGAACGCCATCCTTTGGGTATATGTTTCCCGCCGAACACGAGTAGCTTGTGTTGCATCGGATCCGATACATCTGAGAGAGACGGGGACACTTCCCTGGAGACAATTAAACACAATGGCGCCTCTTAGAGCGCACCCCCTGTGTGAATTAGACGAGAGGGATCATCCCCAACGCCACCCAACGCAATCTGGCGTTCGGAGTGACGGCACAATCTCACGGCAGAGTGCCCCCAGCCCCACATATTACCAGGAATGCGGGGCCCGATTGTCTGACGTGAATGAGAGCCATAGTGACAGCACAGTAACTTGCGTATCCTAGCAACCACAAAAAAAGATGACTGCAGATTCAATTGCAATTAATAATACGCATTATATTAATAACAAGCTCTCCTTAACATCAGTGAAGGCCGTGTCCCAAAGCTACATTAACAGCTGAAGTGATCTACATAGAATTAGGATGACCAGAAGTCCTCTTTTATCCGGACATGTCCTTCTTTTTAGACCTCTATCCGGGGTCCTGGCGGATTTAAAAAAAATCAAGAAATGTCCTCTTTTTTCGTAACTTGTATGTTTGATATTTTGAAATTATCTGCTTTGACGCCTTTTCAAGGAATTTTCCTGTAGGTGGTAGCAGCATCGACGGAATATACTCCTTGCCAACGATCATAACTCTCTTTTCTCCGCCTTGTTATGTTCGTTGCTCAGAGGTAGCCTGCAAATCGAGGTGCAAATGTAAATCTAAATAGATATTTTCTGTTCTCTTTAATAGTTTTATTAAAGTTCCCACGACTTTCATATTTAGCTAAGTGTAAAATTATTATTAAGTTGTTTCATAATTATTTTGTAATAAAATAGATAGCCTATTAATATGATATAAGCCTAAATGTGTAGGCCTACTTATTTTGTAGCCTACAGTAATAACATAGATATTGACGGAATTTAAAGTATAATATACTGGGTGTTCAGTTCAAAATGTGTCTTGGCTCGTTGTACGCCGTCATGTGGCTAGTTGATGAGCCTAGAGAATTCAATCTTCCTACACTTCCGCAGCTCAGGTGTATAACCTAAGAGGCAGAGAAGATGGCTAGCAAGTACGGCGTTCATTCTGAAGAGTACGTACCGATACGTACGATAACGCCGGTAGTGGCAGGAATGTGAACTGTTTGGAAATACGTACTGTCGGGATATGGGGAGAGGGTTAAGATGATTACTTACGTATATGTTGACATTAACTTCGACGGTCAACATGGACACGGAGCATTTGATTTGTGTTGTGAAATGTTACCGTACGCAACCGATGATAACAAATACCCTGCGTACGACTTGCCGGCGCAAAACACAGTTGGAAAGAGGTTATGGTAGCACACAGACCGTACAGACCGCCATCTGTTGCTACGACGTTCAAGTTACACCGTACACGTTCTCAAGTTCAGATTGAAGAACGCCTTGAATAATAGGCAACTTCTCTAACATATCAGATGAAACTCGCTTCAAATCGGTAACCCAACAACAGTGACGTCATGACACACTTTGAAATGAACACCCACTAGACCTAAGTCTAAATCTAAGTACATAATTTTTGTCCTCTTTTTTCGAACAATGTCAGCGTTTTTTAAGCTTTGTGTCCTCTTTTTTATCGATGTGAATCTCGTCACCTTATCTAGAATTCTATATTGTTGACTAAATAGCCAGATATGACGTAACAAGTCATGATCCAAAGCTGCATACTGCATAGTAGCTAGTAGGCCCTAAAAGAAAATGATTGCTTGATTGTAACGTGTTCGCTAAATAAACATGGATGTCTCGTCATCAGCAATTTATTGGAGAAATGAAATCTGATAATCTATAATGAAAGTACTGTACCTATAATGTAGAATAGCCTAACACATTGATTTTGAATATTGCAGTTTCATAATTCTTTCCTTCAATTCCGCTTCCTGCACTTTAGATCGTCTGTACCCCTTGTTCACGTACATTGGCACATGTTTTGAAAAGACCCCTCCAATGGAGAGGCCTACAAGTATGACATTGTAAATTTTGGATGTTTTCAACATTGACATTCCATTTTTGACCGCCCTTAACACGTTTTCCATATCGCCTTGTGTCCATTTTATTAGTCTATATTATTCCATCTGTTAATAATAATAATAATAATAATAATAATAATAATAATAATAATAGTCATCATCATCATCATCAACATCATCTTTTCTTAGCCATCGATATACTGTAATTTGACTATATATGTATATATATATATATATATATATATATATATATATTTATTTACGAGTATATATATATTCACTCGTTCATCCATTCATTCATCGTATAGTGAAGTTATTATTTATTTCTTTATTACAGACTCTAGTTCATCATTTGACGACGAAGTTATGTGCTCTGTAGCCTCTCTCTTTATTTTCTATACAACTAATGTACTCGTGTGCTATTTCTAATAAAAAATAGGCACATTTATCTAATTCACTAAAACTTCAGTTTCTGCTTTCTTTCTGGTCCGTATTAGTCTATATTTATTGCAAATTTTGACGACAATAAAAGCAATGCCTCACATCAGTCTAGCATGGGATGTTAACTTTTTATTCATTCACATACTATTGCGTCACTTGCGAAATTCAAAGATGCTTGGTTAACGATCCAATAGGCCTAACTAGTGGCCCATTAAATGTCTCTTCTGCAACCCGACAAACCACTAACTTTAAAGGTACACTAACTAATGGAGGAATACATTATCTATAGCTCTGTTTTCTTGCAACCCATCAGCCTATTAGGAAAATTTCTTGTCTTAGCAACCACATGGAAGCTCGCGGGGTTTGAGTTCACTGCAGTTGAAATGACTGGGACACAAAGCATGGACCAACATCAATGCTAGATTAACAACACCATCATACTTATGCAGGGCAGATCATATTAGGAAGCTTAAATGTAGAAAACAAAGAACGGACGTGGCAAAATTTTCCTTTGTTAACCGCACAATAGTAGACTGGATCAGCTTACCTGCTGCAATCTTTCAGGGTGGTCCTCTCAAAATCAATACATTTAAGGAAAGGTTGAGAAGATTAGACTGAAAATGTAATTGTAGGTGCAGTGTAATTATCTAAGTTGTGTCATGTAATTAATTAAGTTGATGTGTAATTAATTAAGATGATACGTAATCTTTAGTTGACATGTAAATAAATTAAGGTGATATGTAATTAATTAAGATTATATTTAATTAAGTTGATTTGTAATTAATTAAGGTGATATGTAATTACTTAAATTGGTAATAGTTGGTTGAAATAGAAGTATTTATAAGTTAGGTTTACTTTTGCTTATTGTAGGCGTTATTATAGAATAGTTTTTATTTATAGTCCTAGGTTTATTGCATCTATTTACTTATAGGTAGAAATAAATTTAGGTTTATCTTATTTTGTTTTTTTTTATTTTTCTTTTATTGCTGTAATTATTGTAGAATTATATATGGTATTATTGTATATTATATATCACTGCCACCGGGTGTATACCCTTATTGTAGTGTTAATAAATACATACATGTAACCTAATAACAAATAGGCACATTTATCTTTTCCACTAAAACTTCTGTTCCTGCTTTCTTTCTGGTCCATATTAGTCTATATTTATTGCAAATTTTGACGACAATAGAAGCAACGCCTCACATCAGTGTAGCAGCGGATGTTGATTTCTTATCCTTTCACGTCGTATTTCGTCACTTGTGAAATCCAAAGATACTTGGTTAACGATCCAATAACTAGTGGTCCGTTAAATGTCTCTTCTGCAACCCGACAAACCACTAACTTTAAAGCCACACTAACTAATGGAGGAATACATTATTTATAGGTCTGTTTTATTGAAAACCATTAGCCTATTAGGAAAATTTCGTATCCTAGCAACCACATGTAACTAGCATATATTGTGTTAAGTAACAATACACGGTGGACAAGCATCTAAAATCCCAGTTCTCTAATTTATCCGCTGTTAACGCGGTTTCGTAGCATTTAATTAACACAAATGGCTTAGTGCTACGTAAAATAAAACATATTTTTTTAAGTATCATCAAATATTGTTCTTTTTCTCCGGAAGGGACAAGGTTTCTCCCGTGAAACGATGTATGTTTTCAAGGTTGACCAAAATGTGATTACCCTTTGAGACGAAGCGGAAGTCTCTTTCTGAAGCTTCCGCCGTGTTTGGAAGCTGAAACGCGGTATTCCTCGTGTAAATAGGTAATATCCGAGAAGCGGGATGTCGGGAGCTTTCCTCTTTCTGAGTACATAGGCAGGCGGTGTGTCAACACAGCCGGACTCTGCTGGCAGACAAACACTTGAGCGAGTACAGCAAGGACCTGGGATCGCCCCCTGTTTGTACCAGGAATTAAATAGACCGTTGAGTTCAGTCTGGTTGAAACCCAATCAGGGATAAGATATCCCTTTTTTTTTTCTTCCATATGCAGGGAAAGTATCTGTCGTGACACTAGTAAAGTTTAATGTACAGATTTAGTACTGTTTGGAAGTTTAGTCGTGAGGTCGAATCCTACTAAAGTCAAGGATGATTTCTTTTAGAAATGTGTTGCCCTCTTTTATTTTATGTGGAGGTTCGATGAAGTTCTGACCCCATGTTGCAGGAATTTAAATCTTTGTAAAATTTGGAATTTCTCGTTAGAGATCTTCCCTTCTCCACTCTGTCTTAGAGTAGTGATCGATAGAATTTTTGTCATCACATTTCTCTAGCTGAAGAGGCGAATTGAAGCCGAAACAGAGAAAACGGAGAGCAATAGAGCAGCGGTGGCGAAAATGTAATCGTGCGCCGAGCCACTGTGTAACCTGCAACGTGCATACCACCTATGGAGGTAGGCGGACACCCGAAGGGGAAGTGAAGCAACTGTCTGACTTATTAACGGATTTTCATTTTCCTTACGTCAAACACTTAAATATCATTTTATACAGTACAAGGCTACAAACTAATGTTTAGTACGTGTAACGAAGAAAGAAATGAACAATAAATGAACAATATCACAACCTAAAATTAACTGTCTTCAGAATGTCTCTGCGACAAAGTTTCAAAATCAGGAATTATGTCACTTACTGCCAGTCGTAGTTGATCAGACGTGATCTAAACTTAGTATTTACTATTTTAAAATTATTTTTCACAAACGTAAGTTGAAGCGAACATGGCTTCAACAGAGCAAGCGAAAGAACAAAGCTTCGGATATTTATTTTTTGGCAAAGATTTGAAAGTTCAACATTTGTCAAGTCCTTACATCTAGCTTTCATTTGACATCACATAGTAAATCAGAGAGTTCAAATTGAAGATCTAACGGCATTATTCGTACATCTGCTGAAAAAGGGTCGACGTACAGAGATGATGATGATGATGATGATGATGAATATTTTCATCATATTGACAGCAAAAAAATGCGTCCTCCCATCCTACTTGAAACATTCGTGCATGGTTTCGAGAGAGAGATATATGCCACTCGCAGGTCAGAGACAAATAGAAATGGAACGGAGTTTGACTACAGTGAGTGAGAGGGTGGGGGTTGGCGGAGGTTAGAAGCAAGCGAAATGCACAGCATCACTGCGAGCCACAATGTCTCGCGAGCCACGTTCTCGCCACGGCTGCAATAGAGTTTACACTCCTAAAATACAAGTTTGTGTCTTCGCAGATCTTTGCCAAAGGTTTGATCCTTTGATTGCGTTTGGTATTATCCTTTGCAATCTTTGGATTTTTCAAAGGCTTTGGCCTGTGATACACAAAATGGCACGATATTCTTTTACCCAGTGTGCGAACTATTCGGTTCTCATCAGCACGACGAAGAAGTCGTAGGCTATAGCCTATTATTTCAATGCTGGTATAGTGCGAATAAAATTAAAACCTAATGTTTACCCCATGGTCGTGCCTGCGTAATTATTATTGTTACGGCACACAGTATCTAAGCGATTCATATTGGACTGTGCAAGAGCACGAGCGATAAGAAAACATATGCGTGAAGGTATATATCACAATGCATCTCATTTCAGAAACGTGCTGAGTCCAGAATTGGACAGCTTGTAGCGAGCTGGCGAGCTCAAGGTAAACGAAATCATTAGCAGGAATGTCAAGTAATTACTATAATTGTGGTAACGTTTCTATTGTGTGTGACGCGCTCATCTCTCTCGTCACAATTACTGCCAGCGTCTTATCTCCGTGTGACTCCGCCCAGATTATTCATGTTCCTGTCTGTAATAATATGCCGACGGACAGACTCGCTTCACATACTTCTAGTATGAAGATTAATATAATAATAATAATAATAATAATAATAATAATAATAATAATAATAATAATAATAACAATAATACTTACTTACTGACTTTCAAGGAACCCGGAGGTTCATTGCCGCCCTCACATAAGCCCGCCATTGGTCCCTATCCTGAGCAAGATTAATCCATTCTCTGTCATCATATCCCACCTCCCTCAAATCCATTTTAATATTATCTTCCCAATTACGTCTCGGCCTCCCCAAAGGTCTTTTTCCATCCGACCTCCCAACTAACACTTTATATGCATTTTTAGATTCATTCATACATGCTACATGTCCTGCCCATCTCAAACGTCTGGATTTAATGTTCCTAATTATGTCAGGTGAAGAATACAATGCGTGCAGTTCTGTGTTGTGTAACTTTCTCCATTCTCTTGTAACTTCATCCCTCTTAGCCCCAAATATTTTCCTAAGCACCTTATTCTCAAATACCCTTAACCTATGTTCCTCTCTCAAAGTGAGAGTCCAAGTTTCACAACCATAAAGAACAACCGGTAATATAACTGCTTTATAAATTCTAACTTTCAGATTTTTTGACAGCAGACTGGATGATAAGAGCTTCTCAACCGAATAATAACAGGCACTTCCCATATTTATTCTGTGTTTAATTTCAGGTGTCATTTATATTTGTTACTGTTGCTCCAAGATATTTGAACTTCTCCACCTCGTCAAAAGATAAATTTACAATTTTTATATTTCCATTTCCTACAATATTCTCGTCAAGAGACATAATCATATACTTAGTCTTTTCGGGATTTACTTCCAAACCTATCTCTTTACTCGCTTTCAGTAAAATTCCCGTGTTTTCCCTAATCGTTTGTGGATTTTCTCCTGACATATTCACGTCATCCGCATAGACAAGCAGCTGATGTAACCCGTTCAATTCCAAACCCTCTCTGTTATCCTGGACTTTTCCAATGGCATACTCTAGAGCAAAGTTAAAAAGTAAAGGTGATAGTGCATCTCCTTGCTTTAGCACACAGTGAATTGGAGACGCATCTGGCAAAAACTGACCTATACGAACTCTGCTGTACGTTTCACTGAGACACATTTTAATTAATCGAACTAGTTTCTTGGGAATACCAAATTCAATAAGAATATCATATAAAACTTCTCTCTTAACCGAGTCATATGCCTTTTTGAAATCTATGAATAACTGATGCACTGTACCCTTATACTCACATTTTTTCTCCATAATAATAATAATAATAATAATAATAATAATAGTAATAATAATAATAATAATAATAATAATAATCTTCTTCCCTTCAAGTATTACGCCATATGGCCTGTTACGATCTCTCAGTTGAATTGTCAATCCAACGCTTCCTTGGACGATAGAGAGATCTCTTCCCGTTTGGACGATAGTGGAGCAGGACTTCTAGGCATATGATGCAGATGAATTATCCAGTTATTCCGATAATGTTTTACATGATTAATTACAGGTTCTAGTTGTAATTCTTCCATTACATCTTCATAGCATTTGTGAAGCCATTTCGTATATTCCGCTGTATATCTCATAAATTTCATTTCATTAGCCTTATTCTGTTTTCGTCTTTCTTCCTCAATGTCCATGCCTCACTGCCGTAACAAAGTACAGGTCTCGCCAAGGTCTTGTATAGGCGAATTCTAGTATGCCTTTGTACTAAAGAAGGTTTCATAATGTTGTTAATTATTCCCATTGTTTGGTGTATTTAGAAATTTTCTGTGAAATCTCTACTTCATCGAAAAAAGATAATGTGTAGTATCCGAGATATGTAAAATAATTTACTTTTTCTAATACTTTTTAATCAAAACATATTTTGCTAGGCACAGGGTATTTTCCGCAGAAAGCCATAATTTTAGTATTTTCTTTATTGATTTTCATATCATATTTAATTCCAATGTTGTTAAAATTAAAAATTGAACGTTGTAATTCATCTTCTGAGAATGCCACCAGAGCTAAATCGTCTGCAGAAAAGTAATGAATCTAGTTGCAAATGTCTATTGAATTGTATATATCTACGAGGTAATTGTTACCATTCTCTAATATTAGTTGATTCATATATACAGTATATAATAAACAGCAACGGTGAAACTCCGCAACCTTGTTTTGTAACTTTTAAATATTATTGGAACATAACTGGTTTATTATCTCCGAAAGTTTTAGTGTTACATTAGAGTTATCCTAGAATTTATAACAATAGGAAGTTAGGTGCCTGCAATTACCCCGCTCTCCCCTAATCATGCTATTAAGGCCCTTTCACAATGAAAATTAAACATAACCGTAACATAAACACAGAAGTTTGCGCCCAAGCTACCAAAATGGGATCATTCACAATGATTCACGTAAGCATTGACATAAACATTAACGTAAGACGTTAACATGAAAGTTTGCAAACTCCAAACTTTCATGCTTATGCTTACGTGATTTGCAAACAGAACACAATCGTGGAGCGCTGAAGTATACGACAGAATATGAGGAAATGGCGTCGTTGTTTTGTTTCCATGGTTACCAAGTATGTTTGCGGTTATGTTCATGTTCCCATCGTGAATGATCTTGATTTTACCGTAACGTTTATATTCTTAAGTTAACGCTTACGTTATGTTTAATTTTCATTGTGAATGAACCTTTAGTCTGTAAATTTTGCAGATAATGTTAACTCTAAATTACGAAAACGCTGTTGTTGAGTTATTAGCAGTTAGGTTTCTCTCGATCACTAAAATGGCGTGAAGACATTTTAATGCAAAGTCCAACCATATTTCGCTTTACTATTATTTTATGTAGACCTATACAAAATTGTACGTAATTACTGTACTGTAATGCTGAATTGAATTGAATTGAAAGAGGAGAATTGGGAGGACAAATTTAAAAGGTACCCAAAACTCGTCCTTGCAATGGGTTCGGGGCTGCAAGAAACTAAATATGTGAGCTCCAAGCCTGTCGGCCACTAGTCTCACTCCGGGGTACGCTGCTCCACTGAAGGAGCTCTAGAAAATTTTGAAGGGGAAGCCGAAAATGGACGTAACCTCTTAGGTACCACATACGCGAGGGGGACGAAAATGTGATCAAAATGATCACGGGACGGGACGAGGAGGAAATGGCTGGTGTAAATCTGCACATTGAAATGAACTGTGTCATTTCGCAGTGCAGGAGGAGTCGAGAAGACTCTGTCGTCTGTTGTTCGATGACAAGGCAGGTGAAGACCGTCAGGAGAGACGCCGTGAATTCTGAATCTGCAAATTGAAAGGTTCCCTGTCCTTTCGCATTGCGACTATATGAGTGACCTTGCACATATATTTCGTAATTTTATAAACTCTGAACTGGGACATTAAGTCGTTTGTTAGAAAAAGAAAAAGGGGAATTTATGGGGAAGAGCCTATAGGTTCCGTGGCTCATTTCTCTTAGGGCTCATCCCGACATTAAGCTGTACCATAGACCAGTGGCGGCCGGTGAGGCATTCTGGTGGTGGTACCAAAAATGAAAAAAGGTTTTACGCAAATTACCCTAGTGAAACTGATAATAGCAGCTCACGTCTACATTATGTTAAATAAAACACATTAATTAAACCAGCTATTTTACCAGGTGTATTGTTAATAATGCATCTAGTAACAGTTACAATAACATTTCCGAAACTAGTAACGAAATTTACAGATACAGATAATGCATAACTTTCACAGTATTGTTAGTCAAATACAAATAACTTTTATAACTAATAAAATTACTGGCAAAAACAGACGAGATAAAGAGTGATATAGATAATAAACAAACACGTTTGCATTTTATTTAACAGGCCGATGAATCCAAGGAAGCGGCCTGAATAACACATATTCATGTCCTGCATAGATCTCATGTATCGTTAACAAAAGCATCAATACTATAGCAACTGTGTAGCGATATTTAGTTGCCGAAAAATAAAACAAAATATATTACACAACATTAACAAACAGTGTTACATAATATAAAAAAAAAAATATTTATCTTTCTAAAAAGAACCATGACTATCTCTGCATTCAATATAGTTAAACGGATAATACTTTACACATTCAAATCCAAGTTATGTGCATTAGTTTTGAATTGGCAACATTACATTAACATTTGGCGCGGAACTTTAACTTGTGTTTTCGTGCAAGTCTGCGGTTCATGGTTCCCTTCCTAACGTCTCCAACAACCCTGCCATCTAGCGAAATTTCTGCATTACTGTGCTCTAGCGGGCGAAATATTAACTACTGAGTCAAACTGAATTCGGCTCAAAGTCTGCCATAAGAAACGCATATAAACTAGAATCAGTAGCCTTTTGTACAGTGTTATATGGACGTAGGCAGTGCCACACAGAAGTGGCTCCAAAGTTCGGAAAACGCTGCAAGAGTGCGTCCCGATCTGTGCGTTCAGATGAAATACGAATAAAATGTGTAGAAATAAACTATTACAACTGCTTTTTAGAATATTATTTTTTGTTTATTTCATTGGCGGTGCCATGGCACACTGGCACTACCCCAAAAGCCGCCCCTGCCATAGACATTTATATGTCGGTGACCGTAGGTCTCTTATCTCGGGTTGCTTGTGTAGAACCACTCTATACTCAGTGAAAATAATGCGGCGTTGTTCATTAACACCCTGTATTTAACCGGACAGATTGAAGGAAAAGAGAAACATGATAGCCATAGTACAGGACACCGTCCATCACAAATCAAAGTCATCTATTTTGTCTAACACGCCCATTTAGACCCCAATGAAGGGAAGTGGGTCCCGCTGGGTACACACACCGAGGGATTAGTGCGGCTAGTGTTTGCGCACTTTTCTGCCAGCTCCATTCCTCCATCTGTTTGCTTAACTTGCCGTTGTAATCATATAGAGTAACTTAGTTTAATACCTTGTGTACAACATTTCAAATCCGCTGTACTCATGTTCCTCGATGGAAAATTTAGTCAATGCACGACCCCACAGAAACCCTTGCGTTTTATTTATTTAGGATAGGGCAGAACTGTCTACCTATTGGAGTACTGAACCGGCAATAAGAATAGCAACATACTAAAACACAGAAGCATAAATTCAAAACTTTAATTATTATTTGGGATGTGATGTCACTTACGAAAGTCCTAAAGCAGTGATGTCAAAGCAAAGGCATTTTTCTGACCTTGACGTCGTGCGCGGGCATCAAGCGCTAAGTATGGATAGAGGAAGCGTTGTGTATATGAATAAGCAACCTGTTGGATTAAGAAAACAGTGGCATGCAAACTTCAGGCGAAACGTGAAATTTTATGTCGTTATTTTTATATGGCTGCTTTCTGTATGATATTATCTATATTATCTGTAAAACAAAAGTAGGCCTACTAATACCAATTTCTTAATATTGCAATTATGTTTTAAATGTTAATAACATAATAAAGAGTTAAGAAGGAATATTCACATAAATTCCATAGCAGTACAACTATACTGTACTAAATGGATGAAACACATCATTCATAAAGAAAGTGATATCCCAAAAAAGAGATTGAGTATGACATAAGTTGGAATTGATATTGATGGTATCTTTAGCCTTATAAAAGTAATCAATAAACTAATCAAAATAATATTACAGTACAAAGCAAAGTTACCTAGGTGCTGTATATGTTTTAAGTGTAACTAATATTACATAACAAAACTCTTATCGCATTATGCTTTTAAGGTGATATTTGTGAGCAACTTCCTATCATCAGAATATTAAATTATTTTCTCGAAATCTGCTGAAGCTATAGAGCTGACATTTTTACAACATATGGGCACGTATCTTTTGCTTATGATGTAACAGTAGTTGCTTTGTTCAATCATTTCCTTACAAAGAATTTCCATGCGAATATTTTCAAAATTTTCAATACACTATCTGCAGTAATACGTATTTACGGTATATTATATTTACGAAAACATTCTGTAAGGCTACTAAATAAATAGGCCTATATCTGAAAATTTCACTTTTCTATAAAACGAAGTTGAGAAAATATTTATTTTGAATACAAAACTCAAACTTCTAAAAAATGAGCATTAAAATTAAAACTTACATTCTTATAACGCACTTATACTTCTCAGATAAATCTCAAAATTGACATGGATACAGTTTTAATAAGTTCTCTTCCCTTTATCTATTGAATCAGTGCTGGCCATCCCTGAATATAGCTCGACCAAGCAGCATATACTACCTCTTTCGTCTGTCTCTTTCCTTTCCGCTGTAAAGAGCTCAGACTCTCCTGAGCTCTAAAGCGCGCGCTTGTTCCTATGGCCATCAATTGACATGCCTGTCCTGATGGTTTGGAAAATAAACAGCATCGGTATCAGCAACTAGTAGGACAATTAAACAAAGCTTAACGGAACTCTGACGTGAGTTTTCTACATTTTCAACATACATACTTTTCATTTTTTTCTCTGGAAATATCAAAAAGATATTTGAATGCAATTTTTAACTCTCCTGCTTCCAAGGGGGGTATTAGGATTACCCCACTGACAATTTTCAATATTATTTTCATTTTGCTAATTATTTATTTTTTAAATTCCATGTATTTGTCCGTTATATGTCTACTAACATTTGAAATATGAATAACACAAATAATTATTCTACTTTAAGAAGTAACCCGCATTATTCAAGTGAAGTGATCTTGTTATCAATCTTGGTAGTCTGTAATGAAAATTCCAAGACATGAAATTCAATTTGTAGCTAAATTTTCAATATGTTGAGTTTGCCTACTTTCATACTATTTTACTTTGTGTTACTTATATCATTGTTCAAATTGTTGTTTATATTACCATACGTGTATCATGACCTTCGTTTCAAATTTTTTAAATGTTTCTTTCTGTCTGTTATGTTTATTCCATAAGTGATTTTGTTAGAAATAATTATTAGTAGAGCCTTTTTCTAGATGTTCATTGTAGTATAGGGGATGTTCCAATATTTTAATAAAAGAATATGTAAAATGTATATTCTAAGATTTGTATTTTTATTTATTTATTTTTAGAATTTTTAACGATTTTTAAGGATTTTATTTTATTATAAAAATGTATTGGTGATGTTCATGGTTGAATAGATCGTATTTTAATATTTTAATATTAACAAATATCTTAAATGTTTTTCAATTTATTTTATAGTACTGTGACTTTTATTGCTTGAAATTTGTTTTCTACTTTGTCAAAACTATATAGCACTGAAGAGTTTGTCTTGAAATGGAAGGAATGTCACCAATAACATCTTTTGAAGTTTATTAATTTTTATATACCGGTACGCTTTCAACAAAATGAAACGGAAATTTTTAATTACACTATATTTTTAAAAAGAGGAAAATTATTTCAAATATTTACATTTTCTTAAATCCATATTCAATAATATATACATTAGTATAAAGAAAACCTTGATAGCAGGAGGGTTAATGTACATTTAACATAATAGAGTGAATAAATGTTGAAATGTACATTGAAATTGGTTAAATAGTTTGACCACAGTAAATATCTTAATTCTAGATAAAAATTTAAGATAGATTTAAAAAAAATTTTGCTTTAAAGTACCAACATCTCTGGATATATTAATCACATGGAAAAACTTCTCATTTCCTTGTAGGAAGAATGAGGAGAAAATTATATTGTGCCTAAAAATTAGGCCTACTACTATTCAGATCATTTTACGTGAAAATTAATTAATTAAAGTATATAATTATTAATTTGTTAGGAGAAAATCCACAAACGATTAGGGAAAACACGGGAATTTTACTTGAAGCAAGTAAAGAGATAGGTTTGGAAGTAAATCCCGAAAAGACAAAGTATATGATTACGTCTCGGGACGAGAATATTGTACGAAATGGAAATATAAAAATTGGAAATTTATCCTTTGAAGAGGTGGAAAAATTCAAATACCTGGGAGCAACAGTAACAAATATAAATGATACTCGGGAGGAAATTAAACACAGAATAAATATGGGAAATGCGTGTTATTATTCGGTTGAGAAGCTCTTATCATCCAGTCTACTGTCAAAAAATCTGAAAGTTAGAATTTATAAAACAGTTATATTACCGGTTGTTCTTTATGGTTGTGAAACTTGGACTCTCAATTTGAGAGAGGAACATAGGTTAAGGATGTCTGAGAATAAGATGCTTAGGAAAATATTTGGAGGTAAGAGGGATGAAGTTACAGGAGAATGGAGAAAGTTACACAACGCAGAACTTCACGCATTGTATTCTTCACCTGACTTAATTAGGAACATTAAATCCAGACGTTTGAGATGGGCAGGGCATGTAGCACGTATCGGCGAATCCAGAAATGCATATAGAGTGTTAGTTGGGAGACCGGAGGGAAAAAGACCTTTGGGGAGGCCGAGACGTACATAGATGGGAAGATAAAATTAAAACGGATTTGAGGGACATGGGATATAATGATAGAGACTGGATTAATCTTGCTCAGGATAGGGACCAATGGCGGGCTTATGTGAGGGCGGCAATGAACCTCCGGGTTCCTTAAAAGCCAGTAGGTAAGTAAGTATATAATTATTAATTAATAAATTTAATAAAAAATTAATTCTCAAATGCAGATTTATATATATATATATATATATATATAAAACTAGAAGAAAATGAAGATTTTTATCATTCCCAAACGTTATGTAAAATTTTATAGCAGTAGCTCCATGGGTTTTGAAGATATTGGAACTTTAATGTTACATCGTTTTAATTTCTGTATACATTTTTATCCAGAATTACGATTTTAATTGTACATAAAGAGTTAACCAAAGGATAAACATATGACTTGTCATAGAAATAGGAGTCCTAATAAAAAATGTATCTTAACGACCACATAAAACATACCATTTTGTTTACATGGCATAAGAAGACTGGCTTTCAGGTTCAATCAATTATAATGAGTTATATTCAGGTCAGTACGCTAAATACTTATAAAATAAATTGAATAATGATTTTCTTCTGTCAGCTTCAGAATCGTAACCTAGCAACCACAACACAGTGCAAAAGAGACTTAAGAACGAGGGATTTAAAGTAGTTGGTGGTCGTTGTACAAGGTGTTTGCTCAATAGTCGCGACCAGTCTGCCGGCAGTTGGACAAGAACCCTCTGTCACGGGGTTTCGCCGACCGAGATGTTCCCGGCCACCAGATCCTGGACAAACAGACGGGCATCCCATCTGTAAACTATAGGAGGTACCGTCCCCCATCCTCTGCATACACTGCTGTCCTCACACAAACATTCTCTGCGCGCTTGCTTGAAGAGCGGTTCAAAACCTCGGGCGGCCGGCCTTTTGTGCTGATCTCTCGGCCCGTGAAATTCTTTGTGAATTCACGAGTGTGTGAAAAACCTGCGGGTGGGTCGGAAAAGGGCAAACCAAGAAGTGAAGCGAATAACCGCTGAAATAATAATAATAATAATAACAATAATAATAATAATAATAATAATAATAATAATAATAATCCCACCTATCTTTAAGAAGGGGGACAAGACTAACTGTAGTAATTTTCGAGGAATATCACTTTTGTTGACGTCGTACAAAATTTTGTCTAATATTCTTTTGAGAAGATTAACTCCACATGTAGATGAAATTATTGGGGATCATCAGTGTGCTTTTAGGCGTAATATATCAATTATTGACCAGATATTTTGTATTCGTCAGATAATGGAGAAAAAAATGGGAGTATAAGGGTACAGTGCATCAGTTATTCATAGATTTCAAAAAGGCATATGACTCGGTTAAGAGAGAAGTTTTATATCATATTCTTACTGAATTTGGTATTCCCAAGAAACTAGTTCGATTAATTAAAATGTCTCAGTGAAACGTACAGCAGAGTTCGTATAGGCCAGTTTCTGTCAGATGCGTTTCCAATTCACTGTGGGCTAAAGCAAGGAGATGTACTATCACCTTTACTTTTTAACTCTGCTCTAGAGTATGCCATTAGGAAAGTCCAGGATAACAGAGAGGGTTTGGAATTGAACGGGTTACATCAGCTGCTTGTCTATGCGGATGACGTGAATATGTTAGGAGAAAATCCACAAACGATTAGGAAAAACACAGGAATTTTACTTGAAGCACGTAAGAGATAGGTTTGAAAATAAATCCCGAAAATATAAAGATATGATTATGTCTCGTGATCCGAAATGGAAATATAAAAACTGGAAATTTTTCTTTTGAAAAGATGAAAAAAATTCAAATATTTTGGGTCAACAGCAACAAATATAAATGACACTCGAAAGGAAATTAAACGCAGAATAAATATGGGAAATGCGTGTTATTATTCGATTCAGAAGGTTCTGTCATCCAATCTGCCTTCAAAAACCTGACAGAATTTATAAAACAGTTATATTGCCGGTTGTTCCGTTTGGTTAAGAAACTTGGACTCTCACTTTGAGAGAGGAACAGAAGTTAAGGGTGTTTGAGAATAAAGTATTTGGGGCTAAGAGGGATGAGGTTACAGGAGAATGAAGAAAATTACACAACAGAGAACTGTACGAATTGTATTCTTCACCTGACATAATTAGGAACATTAAATCCAGACGTTTGAGATGGGCAGGGGATGTAGCACGTATGGGCGAATCCAGAAATGGATATGAGTATTAGTTAGGAGGCGGGAGGGAAAACAATCTTTGGAGAGGCCGAGACGTAGATGGGAGGATAATATTAAAATATATTTGAGGGAAGTGGGATATGATGGTAGAGAATGGATTAATCTTGCTCAGGATAGAGACCGATGGCGAGCTTATGTGAGGGCGGCAATGAACCTCTAGGTCCTCTAAAAGCCGTAAGTAAGTAAGTAAGCATTTTTACATACTTCATCCCAATAACAACCACTAAATATCACCACTGAGTCATCTGCATGTATGAACTCCTTACTAGTCTTCAGATCTACTGTAGATAGGCCTATGATAAATAAATAAAATTGGAAGAGTTCGTCACAATATGCTGTAGGCCTACATGACTTAGTATGCGAGGGATGATAACGATGATGATGACGACAACGACGACGACGAAGAAGAAGAAGAAGAAGAAGAAGAAGATGATGATGATGATGATGATGATGATGAATATTTATCACAATTTGAAAGGAAGGAAAAAGTAATGCAAGCAACATAATTTCCATATACATGTAAGGACATTGTGCGGCATATGCCCTTGTAGCACTTAAACTTCTTGAGTTGTCGGTGTCTCTGTTAGCTGTACACCAAGAGGGAGGCCGACAAAATGACGAGAGGGCCGGCGGGAAAGGGATGAGTAAGAAAATAGAATAAGATAGTTTGGTCAATAATAGAATACATCTGTCTATCCACACAGCAGGTAATGAGGTATGGCATTGTCTACACGTGTCCGAATACCATCACAGGGATTGGCGGTATGCAAGGACAACTGACTGACCGCTTTCAATATTAATGCAGCACCACTCATAGATGGCTCTGTCTCTTCTTTATCATCTTCCTCTTTCCTTATCTTGTTTTCTCCTTCCATTTCGTTCTCCCTTCTCTTCTATCTTTTTGCTTCTTTATTTTTCATATTTTACGATTAGGGAAAACATGGAAATTCTACTTGAAGCAAGTAAAGCGATAGGTTTGGAAGTAAATCCCGAAAAGACTAAGTATATGATTATGTCTCGTGACCACAATATTGTACGAAATGGAACTATAAAAATTGGAGATTTATCCTTCGAAGAGGTGAAAAAATTCAAATATCTTGGAGCAACAGTAACAAATATAAATGACACTCGGGAGGAAATTAAACGCAGAATAAATATGGGAAATGCCTGTTATTATTCGGTTGAAAAGCTTTTGTCATCTAGTCTGCTGTCAAAAAATTTGAAAGTTAGAATTTATAAAACAATTATACTACCGGTTCTTCTGTATGGTTGTGAAACTTGGACTCTCACTTTGAGAGAGGAAAAGAGATTGAGGATGTTTGAGAATAAGGTGCTTAGGAAAATATTTGGGGCTCAGAGGGATGAAGTTACAGGAGAATGGAGAAAGTTACACAACACAGAAATGCACGCATTGTATTCTTCATCTGACATAATTAGGAACATTAAATCCAGTCGTTTGAGATAGGCAGGGCATGTAGCACGTATGGGCGAATCCAGAAATGCATATAGAGTGTTAGTTGGGAGGACGGAGGGAATAAGACCTTTGGGGAAGTCGAGACGTAGATGGGAGGATAATATTAAAATGGATTTGAGGGAGGTGGGATATGATGAAGAGATTGGATTAATCTTGCGCAGGATAGGGACCGATGGCGGGCTTATGTGAGGGCGACAATGAATCTCCGGGTTCCTTAAAAGCCGTAAGTAAATAAGTATTTTTTATATTTTTCTCTTCCTTTGCAATTACCTTTCCAACCTTTCCTTCATAATTTTCTTCCTCTTCATTTTTCTCCCCTTTTTATTTACTCCTTACATTTTGCAATTCATGTTGAGGACTTTTGTTACCGATAAGTGATATCGTCGGTTTCTTGGTAAAAGTGACCAAGTCACATTCCAAGGCATCCAACCTTTATGAAAATTTAAAACATAATTATATATTAAAAACTAATAATATAGCACATTTACCTTCAAAATAACTTGTTACTAACATCTAAAGAAGAACAGTTATCTTTGGATGGATCATTAAATCTTTAAATGCCTTTTTCCAACAATTTTAAATTTTGGACTTGGTCACTTTTACCAAGAAACCGACGATATACTTATATGGTTTTGAATATCGTTTCAAGTTTTAATAATAATGACTTATCTAGTTTTTAGGAAGTATAAAAATTCACTGTTTTTTTCACTATAAAAATACAGGATGATTCACGAGGACTTACCGTCACTTACGGACCTTATTTCAGAAGCCATTCTAAGCAAAAAATGTCATAAAAACATTTGTCCTAATCTCAATATTTTCAGAGTTACACTAATTTTGAAGTTGTTACAAAATACCTTTTTTTCTTTAGTTTTAAGAGTAAAAAAATATTACAAATAGAGAATTAACTAATTCAACTAATCAATTCTAATAATTCTAGTATTAAATTTAAACAGTTATGTACTGTTTTTACAAAAATTTAAAAATTGTAAATTAAAATTTATATACTCTTATTGCGTAGTAGACATAAGACAAATTGTATTATATACTTCTTAATTTCAATTCAGGAATCCGCCCCTGAGCACGAGTACTACTCTTTCAGGGGCGAGCTAAAGTTTTTCTGTTTATATTACATTTTATGTTAGAATTATTAGCAAAATAAATAAATAAATAAATAAAAATGAATAAATGAATGAATGAATCAATCAATGAATCAATCAATCAATGAATAAATAAATAAATAAATAAATAAATAAATAAATAAATAAATAAATAAATAAATAAATAAATAATTCAGAAGTGCCATTTCTTTAATTGGCTAGTGTTCTGAAACTTAATATTTAAGGAGAAAAATTCGCTCCGGCACCGGAGATCGAACCCGGTCCTTGGTTCTACGTACCAAGTGCTCTGACCACTGAGCTATGCCGAATTCAATCCACAGCACCGGATCGAATTCTCCTCCTTCAATGTTTCCCTTTGTGGCCTGACTCCAAGTTAGGCATATATGTGTTGACGTATATATCCAATGTCAACTGCCATTACTTCTTGGTACGTAGAATCAAAGACCCGGGTTCGATCCCCGGCGCCGGAGCGAATTTTTCTCCTTAAATATTAAGTGTCAATTTTACAGATAAATTCTGTAGGACAAATTAATATAATCTATAATAGTGTTCTGAAGCTAAAAATGTGTTGTTAATTGCTTTGTACAGATTTTGTTTCAATTTTTAATTAAAAGTTACATTATTCTTATGTACTTATCAAAAAAATTGTTACAAATCATACGACTTTAGGAACTCGATTCTTTATAGTTTAATTATGCATCCTACTGTACTGTTTTAATGAATTTACAGGAGTGGCGTGATTTGTAGCAACTGTTGTGATAAATACGCAAGAAAAATGCAATTTTGTAGTTAAAAAAATCTGTACGAAGCAACTATGGAGTTTACAACACATTTTTAACTTCAGAAAAGTAGCTAATTAAAGAAATGATACTCCTGAATAGTTAAATCTTTATTTGTTATATTTTTTTACCCTTAAAACTCAAGAATAATGGTATTTTACAAACAACTTTAAATGAATGTAACTCTGAAAATATTGAGATTAGGACAAATGTTTATATGACATTTTTTGCTCAGAATGTCTTCGGAAATAAGTTCCGTAAGTGGCGGTAAATCCTCGTGAATCACCCTGTATAGGTCTACAATTATGAAAATAACAAAACTTTTCGTATACTAAACAGGACAGTCAAAGAAACGAAAATATTCAAATTCAGAAAAACTGGAGCGACCACGCTCACAGGATGAAAAAAGATTGCCTCCCATATTTACCCTTTGCATACTAACACGAGGACACCGAGGTCTGGAAGACCGAACAAAGTTGGAAAGATCAGGGATATCTTGGGATTCACACGAATAGGCTTACAGTCCTAGGCCTGAACGTTCATGATTATGATAGTCATGATGAATTCATCAGTCGCTCTTGATGCCTCATTTTGATTACTGTGACACTCTCTACACTGACCTTAACATGAGACTGTAGCGGCCGGTGATCGAAATCCTCGTGAGGCCAGATGCAACTAGTTTAAGTGCCTCCGATAGGAAATGTTTATTTATGATATTAATTATTATTGTTATATTATTAATATCATTATTGCTGTATTATTATTATTATTATTATTAGTCTATTATTATTATTAGCCTACTATTGATGAAAAATAATAATTTCACACACCAAATAAGCTGTTATGCTGCGAGTTTCAGTGATTGGTTCAGTGTGATGAAGCAACCCACATTATGTGTTGAAAATCCCCTTTCTTTCTTTTCTTTTTATTTTTTTTCCCTTGACAGCAACGAACAAGGCCAACAGAGAAGTTTATTTTGCACCACATTACAACTTAACCATTTATGTTGCCCATACCAGGATGATATAGAAACTTGTGTTTTAAGATTATCTGTCAGAAAAATTGTCAGCGGTGTCGTAGGTATCTCGGTAGACTCTCTCTTTATTTAAAACTTCCTTTCTTTCAATATTATTTCTTCTCGAAAAAGGACACTCTAACAATGAATTAACTACACCGGCACTATTTTTCGAATTTGTTTCTGTTTATATTTTCCGAAATACATAACAACATTGGCCCAGATTCACTACTGTACTACGAAGTACACTAGTATAACACCCTCGCTTAAGTCATAAACTAAGACATAAGGGTAGGGAATAGTGTGGGTCTCTGCCTGCCAAAGAGCTGGAATTTATGTTATTTATGGTCTATTTAGGAAGACAAGTCACCATTGCTATTCCCACCCCACTCTACCCTTGAGGCCGGCCCATGGATGTGAGGAGTGAAACCTGACCAGGCCAGACGAATTGTGCCTCGGCTACAACGTTTTAAGCGCAAGCTCAAACCCCGCGAAAATACAGGAAATTTAGAAGCCAGACCCGGCACGAGCGATTCTGGCCTCAGGAACAAATTTTACCGCACAACAGGTCTATATACATCGCAAGCCAGACCCGGCACGAGCGATCCTGGCCTCAGGAGCAAATTTTACTGCAAAACAGGCCTATATACATCAAAAAGTTTTCAAATGCTTCTACAGCGATATATGCTTCATTCAAATAACTAATACATTATATAAAAACACAAAATTTGATTTCAGTTAAGCCAAGTGACTGAGGCCCGGCCTCACTTGCCTCAGTCAATCAGCCGCCACTGCATGAGACTAACAGACAGACTACAGCGTGTTCATAATGCATGCGTTCGATTTATTTGCAACGTCCGTAGATCTGACCGTATCACACCTTCACTAAATATGCTGTCCTGGGTCCGTCTCAAAGAGCGAAGAACTATTCACTCTCTCACTTTACTCTTCAATATTCTTCAAACCTCTAACCCTAGCTACCTAGATTCTCGTTTTCAACATTTGTCCTCATATCACGAAATAGATACTCGCTCGCAACACCATATCACACTCTCCATTCCTAAACAAAGAACTTCCTTCTACTCTTCATCTTTCACCGTCTCTGCAGCTCATCTCTGGAACTCTCTACCACAACATGTCAGAGACTGTCGGACATTGTCTAGTTTCAAAAATAAATTAAAATTGCACTTTTTGAATTAGATTCCTTTCAGTTATAAGCCCTTTTCTCTGCCCTGGTTTTGTAAAAATATAGGCTATATATTTCTTTTTTCTTCCCTTCCCCTTTTTGTTCTCTTTATCAGCCGATGAATTTATTATCATAGCCTTTTTATCGTGAATTTCATTTAATTTTGGTATTTATTTTCTTTTTTTATTATTATTTTATTACATTCCATTTTTATATATTCTTCCTTACGTTTTTCCACATTAACCATTTGTACTAAATGAATTGCTTTCACTATATTCCAATGTATTTTACTTTCTTTTTTTTCTATTATGGTATTATTTTCATGTTGTTTAGTGTCGATTTTATTATGCTATTATTATTATTATTATTATTATTATTATTATTATTATTATTATTATTATCTGTAATATGTTAGTATCCTGTTCTTTAACTTTTTGTTAAATTTTAACTGCTTGTATACTTTGTGACCTGGTAGGGTGTAAGAGAAGGCCCTATGGCCTTAACTCTCCCAGTATAAATAAAGAATTACATATTATATATAGCCTATGATAGACGAAACAAATGTTCTTGGGACATGACTTGATATTGGTTTTTCCCTTTTCCCTATTGACATTCAACATTATTATTAAACACAATCCACATGACATAGATGGGTAAATTCGTACAGCTACTGTCATCTGTTTACGGATCTGTTGGTCGACAGCAGATGCCACAATTATCATCAATAAGGGATGCAGATGGACATAGTTCAGCGGACTTAAGATAACTTGCAACAATTAGTAGACAATAAAAATTGTTTATAGCCTACTTAAAGAAATCTCCTAAAATCCAAGTGGCGTTTTGAAGTAAAACAAGATTACAACAGTTAATGGATGGGACTAAAAAAAATACACAAAAGATAAGTTCCATATTTGAAAACACTCTCCTAAAATAAAATTTTCCGTATCGAATTAAGGAATGCAGCAACATCCATTGTGAAAGTTTGATGGTAATTGTTTTTCGAATTCCATTTCGGCTTTTATAAAGAAATATCTTAGTCATAATCAAAATAAGATAAAACAGTATTTTAAAATGCTGGAACTATCATCGGCGTATAAAAGGAAAAGATTATGAGCATTTTAAATTGTGTTTGAATCTGTCAATTAGTAAAAATTGACCGAGTAATGGAGTGGGTTTTATCATTATGGAGAGTAATAAAGGACATTAAATGCACAAAGTGTCAAAATTCCTTCCTAAAACGTGGAATTTTATTGCCTCCTGTTCAACACTTAAAACAATAAAATAGAATAACAGCTA
Organism: Periplaneta americana; assembly: GCF_040183065.1. Lineage (NCBI taxonomy): Eukaryota > Metazoa > Arthropoda > Insecta > Blattodea > Blattidae > Periplaneta > Periplaneta americana. Next base: position 24,239,879 of record NC_091130.1, read on the forward strand.
TAATAATTCACACAACACTTTTTTGATGCTATTTTTGTTAGAACAAACATAAAGTGCCGCTAAACAATTATAAACGCAGTACTGGTACCCAGATTCCTTTATCATCTTCTCTTTCTTAATTGTATCAGATAAGGTACCAATTTTTATTAAAAGCAATTCAATACGACCGCTGATGGATTAAAATTGAATACTAAGTTAAAAAAGTGAAATATCCAAGAGTGGACACTTTGTTTTTGTTTGAGAATGATTAATTTTCACAATAAACGCAAACAGTAAAACTTTGTGATGCATTACTGTTTCCTTTTATATCTGTAATTGTTGTATTTTCAGATGATTGGAAAAGATGATAATAAAATAATTGAAATTTTATAGTTTAACTATTCTGTCACATAGTCTACGTACTACATCGTCATATCATTAACTTGTTATAAATATTCTGTATGTCTTTGGTCAAACGCGAATCCAAGTTTAGAAACGGTAAGTTAATCTTGTTTTCAAAATCTTACAGATGCAAAAAAAAATGTCGTACTCCTCCAAAACTTACCAATTAGCGGAGTTGCTGAATTAACTATATGAACGCGCAATGTCAATGGAAAATTTTATCACTCCCGTAACATTATTCTTCCTCCTCCCCCTTTTCTTAGACAAAAAATATGGATTTCATAATTATGGATCAACAACTAGGTAAGTATAGTCCCGACGCTGTTATTTCCGGCGTGACTCCGCCTCTTTGCTTACGTCTTAGAAAGTGAAGGCTCTATAAAGTCTAGGTAGGTAGTATCGTTCGCCATTTTTGTTCTTACGTTGCCGAGCTACCATACGAGGAATCTACTTGCCACACCGTTAAACATTATCATGCCGTAGCTCCTATAATAATAAATCAAACGCACTGTAATTCAGCAAATAATTGAGCGGCAAATAACGACTACGTGTGCTTTCTGCGAACGCCAACGAAAGAGCTAAAATGGCGGGCGGTTATATTAAGTATTTATCGAGCCTAAAGAAATGAATCAGCGAATCACAAGACGCACACGTATAAATGTAGCCGAATTGCAACGCGATTGGCTGCCGGAAATTAGAGTGACGGGACTATAGAGGTATATACCATAGCTTTTAAACTGTCTGCGAAATAAAAAATTGACATACTCTTAAGTGTTTTAGTCAATATAACTAAACTAGTGGCTTGAAGCAACAATAGCTGCTTGTATATAGGATGACTATTTAAGAAATAAATATAAAATTAAAATGAAAAATAAAGCAATAAGAAACACAATACCTCTGTACAATGTCATTGGAGGCAGAAATTCGATCCAAACATAATTGTTTGTATAAAATCTAATTTTACATGCGAACAATTTAATCAAACATAATACTGATTGAAAAACATAACTTGACTTACCCCTCTGTTTTATATAAACTTAATTGAGGTTTAAAGTACCCTCCAATAAAAAAAAAAACGCTTCAAATAAAAGCTTTACCTAGTCATTTATATGAAAGTAAGAAACTCTTTTCACTTCACATTGCAATCTTGGTTGTGAACAACAGTTGAACATCGAAATAAATAGGTGCAAAGGATACGTTCATTATTTGAACCACAGCCTTTTCTATAGGCCTATACAAATCATCCCATTACTGACATTATTCAGGATCCTAATCCTTTAATGAAGCCATCTATACCAGCTGACTTGCTATGACTTAAAAAACAGCAGTAATTAATAGGCCTAAATCAATTTAATATACTACAACATTTCTTACTAAATAAGATTATATAAAGTAAATTTAATAATTAAAAAAAAATTACACACTAGTACTTGAACCAAAGTCCTCTCCGTAGAGGTCTAGTATGCAGATCACTACACCAGCAAACAACAATGCGATTTAGCTGCAATAACTACGATACAGTGAGATCTGTCCCTGGCAGAACCTTCAGTACTACCCGTTGTCGCCATCCCGGCTGCAGCGAGACTGAAACACTTGGCCACGTACTGGGGTTCTGTAAGAAGGGAGAGCTACTGCGTAACAACAGACACCATCGTGCCCGTACAGCAATTGCCAACCTGCTAAGAAACAGAGGATGGGAAGTACATGAGGAGATTCATTGTGTGTCTGAAGATGATTCTCATAGAAGAGTCGATGTAATTGCCATCAATAGAAGAACCAGAAAGCGATGGTCTTAGGCCCTACGATTTGCTTTGAACGAGACACGAATCAAGCAATGCAGATAAATGATGACAAGCGAGCTAAATATGTACCTTGTCTTCCATACTCAGTGAAAAATATGGCTTTACAACTGGGATGTTACAGGCTTACTATTTGGAGCGAGGGGTTGTTTACCAAAATTTACATGTGATATCCTTAAATCCTTTCAAATTCCCTTTTATGAGGTTCAGAAGATTGTAATGGAAATTCTGAAGGCCTCTCTTCAAATTCTACACTATAATCTATATGTTAACACTTAAATTTTTGCTTTAATGTAAAAATCGAACCATTATTTTGCTCGTTTCATTTCCCTTTATCTTTTATGTTTGTTAATTCAAGATCCCAGTGGTCAACCTCACTTGAGGACGGATGATTTGAAATAAATCTTAGTAGTAATTATTTTAAAAATCTGCGTCACATAATATGACATTGAACGAAGTCAAAACCTTCTTGATATGCATACATCATGACTAAGGAAGAAAACTGAAGTCTTCACGAACGAAACATAAGCCTTCTTTATATGCATTTCTTATTTATATTTGTTAAATTATAGAATGTATAAACGAGTGTGTCAAGCTTTAGTATTTTTTCAAAATTCTTGAGTTAATAACGAATCGAATGAGATATTTCCCATCGTGAAAGGTGCTGTAGTTTTCTCAAAATTTTGCGTAAGCAACGAAATTATATATATAGATATTTGTCACACAATATCATAACAATGGTATGACCCTAGAGTAAAAAAAAAATAATAAAAAATAATAATAATAATAAATAATAATAAGAGTAATAATAATAATATTATCTGTGTCTTATAATCATTTAAGCAGAACTCATTATAAATAATCCAGTCTTTAGCACGACAAGTAGTAAATTAATTGCAAATTCGACTTATTCTAACAAAAATTCCTTAATAATCATTTGATCAACTTACAATGTAGGTATTGCGAAAGGAATATTTGGGCTATTCCATATGAAATCTATCAGTAAAAAACCTCGCATTTTTTATACCCTAATTTTTTCCCAATTTATACAAGGTGCTGAGGAGAGTGCATTTGCAAAAATATACTATCGAAAGTCAAACGGTTTTCGTACTATTGAGCGACAAATTTAGTGTATTTTATAAAAACAAGCCTCTTTCAGCGCTCAGAACTCTGGAACCATTTACTGCAGAACACTGAACGAGAGCTTATTTTGAAGCTGACATTTGGTAGGTTATGTTAAGAAGTAATCCTTATTTTTATTGTACACAGAGAGACAGATAATCTGATTTTACTCACTTTTAGGCTTTTTGTCCATATGTAAAAATGTAAAAAAATATTGAGAAAAAACCTTGCATTATTAAGAGGGATTCGGCATTGTTTGCTTAGTGGCTCGGCAATAAGTTTCGAGGGTATCAAATAAATTATTTTCACACGCCTAGACTTGAACGGCGCAGGACCGCAAGCACTGGCCGAGAGCTGAAAATAAGCGAGCATTGGGCGTCATTTTATTCCTGTGTTTATGAAAACTTGTGATAAAGCTAGCCCAGCTATGCGCTACTAGACGAAACATCACGTGTTTATGTCTTCTGGGCTTGTATCCTTCGGCTAGCTCCCGCCTCACAGTCAACTGGTTAGCTCACGCGCGTACTATTTATTTTCTTTATTTGATATTTTCAATACTTTCTTATCAACGTTGCACCAGTAAAAAATACGTGTTTATTTGTACTTTCAATGCGGAATCTAACCATATATTTTAAAAATATTTTTTCTTGGGCAAAGGCGTCTTAATGAGGAAAAATCTAAATTTCTCCATTTCCATAAAAAGTTAGAAAAACTGTTTACATGTCAATATAAATGTTAACTTTTCAGCATCAAAATAAACCATGATTTTGATCATTGGGTAAAAGGGTTTCGGAGCCACAACAGTTTAAAGTTGCTAATTTTATGAAAATACGATAAATTAAAATATTTTTAATTTAAACACTATGAAGTTCTGATGCTTCAAACTTTGCACAAAGCACTGTATCACAATTGTCTACGGACAGAAAAAGTTTCATTGTCTTTAAAAATTGCAAGGTCTATTTTCTCTATATTTCGGTCGATTTGAGATGGAATAGCCCATTTGCCATGTTTCCTATTACACAAGGTCTAAAGTGAAGGTCCCCTTCTTTTTCAGTAACCAATAAGTTACAAACTCAAAATGTCTCAATGGCAATTGCAATGCCCGACAGCTCACTCTATGTCTACTTAACCTCAGAATGCGAAGTCAATCCGTGACGTGGACACTAACAAAAGCAGATCGCTCTGTATATATTGCAGGAGAGCCAGGGAATGGATGGCTGATTCATTAGAGAAACCTGGGGGACAGATGACTGTGTTTAGGGTGATAGACAGCAATGAAAATCTGCTTTGTCTCTCCCGTTACCATGGTAACTGCTGACCCATTAGTATCCCATAACTCAACCTCTCAGTCCCTTCCCTCCACATCTCCTGTGACGTCGTCCGTCTGTAACAGTATGAAATTGAGACCGGTTAGCGGGAATAGCGGGATCTGTCAGGCGAATAAACTCAGCACTTGATACAGTAAGGTGCAAGCATTTGGTAAGAATGCCTTAATTCGTGGCAATTCTTAGATAGCTTTACCAGATAGCGATACCGAAAGAAAATAGTCTATGGCAATATCGTGAAATATCTATGCACTTAAAAAAATTCACTGAAATAGGTACATGTTTTGGGAAATACTTATACCAGGGGTTTTAATATTCCCCGCTTCAAGGCGTCTTAGTCCTTAGATTTTTTCAGGGCGCCCACCAAAATAATTCCGGTAAACATTTCGCAGTTTAATTATGTTAAGTAGTAAGAACCTAAAAACTCGAATATTTAGGCTTATGTCGCAATAATAATAGTAATAATAATAATAATAATAATAATAATTTATTTTAGCTGGCAGAGTTAAGACCGTAAGGCCTTCTCTTCCACTCAACCAGCAAAAATTATACATACATATGTATGAACTTACAAAGAATTCAACAATTTGATTTAGATAAGAGTTACATGTATACAAGAGTTATTTACGAATTAAACAACAAAATACTATGAACTATTAACTAAACACTGAAATAAACTGTGTAGCAGAATTAAGCTAAAATACATAGAATGTTAATATATTTAAAATAATGTTAGATAATAAAAAGAGATTATTAAGAGACAATTTAAAAAATACAGCACTATCAGGATGATGTCTAAAGAATGAAGTAACAATGTAGTCAGTGATAGTTTAAGTAAGTATGATTGGAGTGAAATGCTTAGAAGGTTATCTTTTAAGCTATTTTTAAAAGTGTTTATTGTCTTGCTGCCCCTAATACTTTGTGACAGGGAATTCCATTGTCGCGAGGTGGATACTGTAAAAGATGATGAATAACGAGATGTTCTATGAAGAGGTATACTTAACGCGCCACAGATAAGTGATCTGGTATTTACGTCGTGGTTAGAGTATAGATAAGAGAAACGAGACGAAAGGTAATTTGGTGTTGAAGTGTGCAGAATTCGAAAGAGCAATGACAAGGAGCGTAAAGTTCTATGTTCTTTAAGTCGGAGCCACGAAAGACTTGCGAAGGACGGTGATATGTGATCATATCGTCGGATGTTGCATACGTATCTGACGCACATATTCTGAACTTGCTGTAACTTGACTGACAGTTCAGAGCTTAGGTCACTTAACAAGACGTCACAATAATCGAAATGCGGCATTACTAGGGTTTGTACTAGGGTAAGTTTTAGTTGCTGGGGCAAGAAGTTTCTTAAGCGACTCAAACAGTGAATGGAGGAACAGATTTTTTTAATCGTTTCTTTAACTTGAAAATTCCAATTTAGATTATTATCGAAAAAGAATCCAAGATTTTTACGACAGATGAATAAGGGATTAGCGTGTTGTTAAGAATAACAACTGAAAGATTACTGTTATTAATAGAGTTAACTAAACGCTTATGGCCAAAAATTATAGCTTGAGTAATGGTAACCACGCAGCAAAAATAACTATTTAGACTCGTGCTCCGAACTCAAGCTCGATCGTGGATTCGAATTACTTGTGGATTGTTTAACTTGTTGATTTTGACTTAGAACCACGTCTTTCTTATCATTAGATAATGGGTGAGGTAACGTGGAACTTGACAGTCACAAAAAAGTACAACCTCCTTTCGCCTATACTGCTTGTATTCCCCTGGTTCTCCTTATAATCCTTATATATATATATATATATATATATACAGGGTGGCAGGTAACCTTCTACAATTCTTCTGGGATATGTTATCTCGAATAATGACAAACAAGAAAGTCTAATAATATTTTGTTCTCAGAAGGGCGGTTTTCGAAGAAAATGATCTTTTGTAACTTGAAATTATGATTAAGTTTTTCATTAAACTGCTCAAAATTGTTTTTTATCTCATGTACAATGATAGAGTAAGCTATGTATGGCCATGTTACAGTAGTATTTGCATGGAAAATAACACAGATTTTGAATAAATCGCGTGAATAATCGTGATATATTGCATGGGAACAGGGCTGTGACACGCTGGTAACGCTGTTTCTGACATACGAAAACCAAGTGGTCGAGCTAGATGTACGGAGCGGACGATACGCTTACATTCACTTCGTCATTAGTTGTTTTCAACGTTTGATTACAAGCAGTTAACACAGGCAGTATTGTCGTGCGGGTTTTCAGCTTTGCGGGCGCTGTTTTGCATTCTCGCTCATTATTCATCTCTAATAAATACCTAGTCGACTAGTTTCGGCTTAGAAGCCATATTCAGAACTGCGAGGTTCTTACGTCTTCCGATGACTTCATTCCCGGTTGAGGTGGTTTGTGTTGTGTAGTGTGAAGTCAAATAGTGTGTGTGTTCTGAAATTCAGTTGTGAGTGATTTGTTGTGGGGTGTTTTTGCGTATCTGTATATTTCGTATTGTCCTAGTGTATTTAGTTTCTGTTTTTCCGGGTGGATATGTAGAATTTCCATGTCTGTTTCTATGTTACTGGAGGTGTGGTTGGTGTTTGTGATGTTTCCTGCGTATGTGGAAGTGTTGTGTGCTTTGGTTATGGCTATGATGTGTTCTTTGTAACGTGTTTGAAAAGATCTGCCTGTCTGTCTGACGTAGAAGTTGTTGCAGCTGTTGCATGTGAGGTATTCGTTTGTATTTTTTTTGTGTGTTGAAGTGCTTTTGTAGAGTGTTTTGTGTTCTGAATGCGATGTTATAGGTTAATTTCTTGAATAAAGATGCGATCTTGTGTGTTTTTTTTCGTATATTAGTGTGATTTTTTTTGTGTTCTTGTGTTTGTGTTGTGTATCTATGTTTCCTGTAATTATGTTTTGTCTCTTTTATTATGTTGTCCATTATTTTGGGGTTGTATCCGTGTTATGTTTTTGATGTTATTTATTTCTTCTTTGTAGTCTTTATTCAAGAAATTAACCTATAACATCTCATTCAGAACACAAAACACTCTACAAAAGCACCTGAACACACAAAACAATACAAACGAACACCTCACATGCAATAGCTGCAACAACTTCTACATAGGACAGACAGGCAGATTATTTCAAACACGTTACAAAGAACACATCACAGCCATAACCAAATCACACAACACTTCCACATACGCAGAACGCATCACAAACACCAACCACAACTATAGCAACATAGACACAAACATGGAAATTCTACATGTCCAACTGGAAAAACAAAAACTAAACACACTATAACAATACGAAATATACAGATACACAAAAACACCCCACAACAAATCACTCACACTGAATTTCAGAACACAAATTATTTGAACCATGAACAACGAGCGATAATATAAAACAGCGCCCATAAAGCCGAAAACCCGCACGACAATATTGCCTGTCGTTGACTGCTCATTGGTATGTTGAGTAGTCTTTTACCATGGCTCGAAATGCAGCTTGTTGATGTTGTATTGGGTGATTGGCTGTGTTATATATGTATGTGGTTGTTATTGTTGGTTTTCTGGAGATTTTGAAGGTGTGTTTGGTATCTATTTTTCTTATTGTGACATCTAGAAAGTTTATGGATTTGTTGTTTTCGATTTCTAATGTGTAGTGTAGATTTGGATGTATTTTGTTTTTGTGTTGATGTTCAATCTGTCTTTTGTTTCCTTTGTTTAGTGTCAGTATGTCGTCTGCGTATCTATGACAATATATGAAGAGTCCACTGCAAGAATGATGGATGTCATTTGGAATACATTTTGCAGGAGAAGCAATTGAAGGTTTGAAATGCTTAGCGCTCAAAGCTTAACTGTGATTTTCCGATCATTACTAGACAATGACTATCAGTGTTAATGCCATATAACTCTGTATGTACATTCTATATGTCTTAAACCAGCGTTTCTCAAACTTTTCTGAAGTGGGGACCACTTTTTTAAGTCAGAACACTTCCGCGGACCACCTACTCTTGTTCCCTTCGAAAGTACATTTATCATTTATGTAGCATATTTTAATACCAGTATACTTACATCTTAATGTAGAAATAATTAGCCTAATTAAAATTAATTTAATTCAATTAATTTTAATATTAACTAATCAAGTTAATGTTAATAGAAGAAATTTTCTTATATCGTCATCTGTAATAACAGAAATAAAATAAAGAAAAATAATGTCGAAACATGCCCGATTTTCAACAAGTAAAGATACAGTTTTTCATGTTCTATTATTGGTGTATGACGTACAGTACGTGACCATTTCAATGTGCAGATTGGGTGTCGCCAAACTATTAAGAAAGTCATAAATACATGAAAAGGGTCGGTACTTTGGTCCTGTTATTAATTCGGGTAGTCCCTAGCTGAGTTACAGGCACGGCGCCAGATGTGCAGGGAAAAGATAGCGAGAAACACGAGAAACACCACGTTCATAGTGCTTTAAATCTCTCTTTTGTTGCTGAGAGTAGAGTGGGAAGTCTATAGACGGGTAGGGTAAATAAATTTCATAAAATGTTAGTACTGGGAAAAAAGTGAAAGGCGGTAGCCATGTGCCATTTACAAACTCTGATATTTTTCAGCTATAGTGTGATACGCAATTCGTTTGAATTGTATGTTTTCTTCTGTCTTTTTTGAAGGACCACAAGGGCAGACCTCGAGGACCACAGGTGGTCCGCGGACCATAGTTCGACAAACGCTGTCTTAAACTATTCATTGACAGTCTTGGTTCTTTTTCTACAAGAAAGCAACATCCATCATTCTTGCAGTGGACTCTTCCTATCGTGTTGTCTGCAAGTTTGATGTTGTTTTTGTTCAGTATGTATGTCTGTTCTGTATTGTGCATGAATAGTTCTACTTCTTTACTTAACTTTACATAAGGTTAGGTTTTACGTACCATGGTTAGCTATAGACCCTACCATTAAATACATGCAATGCAGTGCAACAGATGGAAACATGATTTTGCTCGTTGCTTTAAATTTGAGCGTCATACAATTACAGCAAGGTGGTAATAAACTAAATGGATTCCTGGTGAATCAGACGCACATTTACAACGTCCTGATGTGCAGGCCGTGTTAATTCTTGCTGTCCGCTGAAACAAATGGGTTCCAGCTGATATCAATCCCAGGCAAACGCTACTTGATGGACAAATGGATGGTCCATACGACCCAATCATCAGAGCAATCAGTCATTCCGATTTAATTGCGGCGACATTTACCACTCTGCCCGCGGAGAGGATGACTACCAGGTCGTGGATCGCATCTCTGTTCCGGCAAAAGGCTTTCCCTCTGATCCTCTTCCATATAACTTACATGTAATTTCAGTGGCAATTCATTTTTTGACTTTCCTCTTGATATACGGAGGATATTAAGAAATAATGATAAGCTTATAGTAATAGCGAAGATATAATACAATAAGAACAATAAGCGAAACCAAAATTCTTACATAAGAAACACCGTCATCCATCCATTTTGTCTACAACTAGTCACAAAATTACTGCAGACTCGAAATCCAGAATCCTTAGAAGAGAAAAATAAAGCTCAAATAATTTTCTAGGAAGAGAATTGAAGCCTTAGTGATGAACATATGATGACTAACATTAGGTTGCATTAAAAATTATTAAAGAAAAGTCGTCGGAAAACACAGGTTCGTCCATTAAGAAACCGTAAAATAGCAGAAAATTCTTTGAGACAGAAGGAATGAAAGAATTTTCCTAGAGACAAATTCAGAATTGTTCAGTAAGAAATCTTAAAGTGGCTGAAATTTTACTTGGTGAAAATGCCTTAAAGAAATTTCCTAGAACAGATTTCAGATATGTTGAGTAACAGTGTCAGGTGATTCACATTTGACTACGTGAAAAGTTGAATTTTTTTTTCTGAGAATATAGACTAATACAGTTCGTTCGGTGAGCAACCGTTAAGGTGACAGAATTTCTTTTTTTTTTTTTGCATGGAAAGACATTAAAGAAATTTTTTATAGTGCAATACAGACGTGTTCAGTGGGTAATCATAATGTGACTGAAATTTAATTGCGCCAAATACCTAAAGAAATTTCCTTAAAATAAAATTCAGAAACTGAAACTTGAGTCGCGTTTGTCTGGTTAAAAATTTAAATGAATGTTCTCAGAATATAATAAGTTTATAGGTTAGTTCGGTGAGAAACCGTAAGATGATAGAAATATGTCTAGACAGAAAACCTAAGTAATTGTCATACAATAAAATTGAAATATTTGTTCAAAAATTGTAAGGAGACTTAAATTTTAGTGAGCCAGAGAGTATAGAAGAACTTTACTAAAATCGAATTCAGTTGTGTTTGCTTCGAAATTGTAAGGTGAATGATATTTTACTGTGTCAGAAAGTATGAAAGAACGTTACTAAAATCGAATTCAATTGTGTGTGCTTAGAAACTATAAGGTGACTGAATTTATTGTGTCAGAAAGAAGGGAAGAACTTTTCTGAATTCAAATTCAGTTGTGTTTACTTAGAAACTATAAGGTGATTGAAATTTTATTGTCAGAAAGTATGAAAGAACTTTACTAAAATCTAATCCAGATGTGTTTGCTTAGAAATTGTAAGGTGACTGAGATTTTACTAAGTCAGAAAGTATGAAAAAACTTTCCTAAATTCGAATTCAGTTATGTTTGTTTAGAAATTGTGAGGTGATGGAAATTTAACTTAACTAGAAGGTATGAAAAAACTTTACTAAAATTGAATTGGGTTGTGTTTTCTTAGAAACTGTAAGATGACTGAAATTTTACTGTATCAGAAAGTATGAAAAAACTTTTCTTAAATCGAATTCAGTTGTGTTTGCTCAAAAATTCGGTTGTGAGGTGAGTGAAATTTAACTTAACTAGATGGTATGAAAAAAACTTTACTAAAATCGAATTGGGTTGTGTTTTCTTACAAACTGTAAGGTGACTGAAATTTTACTGTGACAGAAAGTATGAAAAAAAACTTTTCTAAAATCGAATTCAGTTGTGTTTGCTCAGAAATTCAGTTCTGAGGTGACTGAAATTTAACTTAAGAAGAAGGTATGAAAAAACTTGACTAAAACCGAATTGGGTTGTTTTCTTATAAACTGTAAGGTGACTGAAATTTTACTGTGTCAGAAAGTATGAAAAAAACTTTTCTAAAATCGAATTCAGTTGTGTTTGCTCAGAAATTCAGTTGTGAGGTGAGTGAAATTTAACTTAACTACAAGGTATGAAAAAACTTTACAAAAACCGAATTCGGTTGTGTTTGCTTAGAAACTTTAAGGTGACTGAAATTTTGCTGTGTCACAAACTATGGAAGAAGTTTTCTAAAATCGAATTCAGTTGTGTTTGCTTAGAAACTGTGAGGTGACTGAAATTTTAAACTATAAGGTATGAAGAAACTTCACTAAAAACGAATTCGGTTGTTTTTTCTTAGAAACTGTAAGGTGACTGAAATATTACTGTGTCAGAAAGTATGAAAAAAACTTTACTAAAATCGAATTCAGTTGTATTTGCTCAGAAATTCGTTTGCGAGGTGAGTGAAATTTAACTAAACTAGAAGGTATGAAAAAACTTTACTAAAACCGAATTCGGTTGTGTTTGCTTACGAAACTGTAAGGTGACTGAAATTTTGCTGTGTCATAAACTATGGAAGAAGTTTTCTAAAATCGAATTCAGTTGTGTTTGCTTAGAAACTGTAAGGCGACTGAAATTTTGCTGTGTCATAAACTATGGAAGAAGTTTTCTAAAATCGAATTCAGTTGTGTTTGCTTAGAAACTGTAAGGTGACTGAAATTTTACTGTGTCAGAAAGTATGAAAAAAACTTTACTAAAATCGAATTCAGTTGTATTTGCTCAGAAATTCGTTTGCGAGGTGAGTGAAATTTAACTTAACTAGACGGTATGAAAAAACTTTACTAAAACCGAATTCGGTTGTGTTTGCTTACGAAACTGTAAGGTGACTGAAATTTTGCTGTGTCAGAAACTATGGAAGAAGTTTTCTAAAATCGAATTCAGTTGTGTTTGCTTAGAAACTGTAAGGTGACTGAAATTTTACTGTATCAGAAACTATGGAAGAAGTTTTCTAAAATCGAATCCAGTTGTGTTTGCTTACGAAACTGTAAGGTGACTGAAATTTTGCTGTGTCATAAACTATGGAAGAAGTTTTCTAAAATCGAATTCAGTTGTGTTTGCTTACGAAACTGTAAGGTGACTGAAATTTTGCTGTGTCATAAACTATGGAAGAAGTTTTCTAAAATCGAATTCAGTTGTGTTTGCTTAGAAACTGTAAGGTGACTGAAATTTTACTGTATCAGAAACTATGGAAGAAGTTTTCTAAAATCGAATCCAGTTGTGTTTGCTTACGAAACTGTAAGGTGACTGAAATTTTGCTGTGTCATAAACTATGGAAGAAGTTTTCTAAAATCGAATTCAGTTGTGTTTGGTTAGAAACTGTAAGGTGACTGAAATTTTACTGTATCAGAAACTATGGAAGAAGTTTTCTAAAATCGAATTCAGTTGTGTTTGCTTAGAAACTGTAAGGTGACTGAAATTTTACTGTATCAGAAACTATGGAAGAAGTTTTCTAAAATCGAATTCAGTTGTGTTTGCTTAGAAGTTGTGAGGTGACTGAAATTTTAAACTATAAGGCATGAAGAAACTTCACTAAAATCGAATTCGGTTGTGTTTCCTTAGAAACTGTAAGGTGACTGAAATTTTACTGTGTCAGAAAGTATGAAAAAACTTTTCTAAAATCTAATTCAGTTATGTTTGCTCAGAAATTGTGAGATGACAGAAATTTAACTTAAGTGGAAGATATGAAAAAAACTTTACTGAAATCGAATTCAGATGTGTTTGCTCAGAAACCGTAAGGTGACTGATATTTTACTGAGTCAGAGAACATGAAAGATCGAATTCTAGTCCGCTTGATGAGAAACTGTAAGATAGCTGAAGCTTGTTTTTTTTTTTTTGCGGGGGGATAGCATTCAGATTCCTTTAGCTATACGTCGCTAAATAACTAAATTCGGTAGAATCCACAAATGTCAAATAATCTGTAGAATATAGACTGTAATGCTCTTTGCTGTAAAATGAACAGCTGACTCTATAACCTGAAATATAGTCTTAAAAGGAGTCTTTTATGGTATACTGATGACCAGGGCATAATGAAGTATTTAGTGTTTTCCGTGTGTGTATAAATTAGAACGAATATTCAAATTTGTTCATTTTAACTACCTGATGCCAGTTTTTAAGTATTTTATTTCTCTGCTAAATTAAGTTTAAAGCCCTAAAGGGTAGACAAGCTCCCAACTTTATAATATCTGTGTGTGTGTCTTGTTTTCTTATCCCTGCAGTATTTTGACGATTGGGTTATAAAACATTAATCGAGCTGTAATTGACTCACATTTATAGGGCTATTAAAATACAGAAATATACATTGAAAGTCTATTACAACTGATCACTAAAGCAACTATATATCAGGACATTGTATCTCTATCACGCACAAGACGGGTAAACATCTGTAGAAGGCAGGTGTTCGAAACATTGGGAAAATACAAGTTTTGTAGCTTACGTCTGTCCACGAAAAATTTAAATAAACTGGACGTCTGCATTCAATACTATGGAAAAACGGAGCCAAATGTCGCATTACGTGCAAAAAGCTGTAGATAACAAAATTATGCGGGACAATAATATCCATTTCAAGACAATTACAGGAAATTTTTACGTAAGAACTTATAGGCCTACTAGGTGGAGACAGTAATTGCAATCAAATTATAGGGGAAGTTTCTAAGGTTGTTTAAGTGGGAAATTATTTAGGAATGCAATATATGGTGATTACTTTCACGAGTTAACTTGAACTAAGTTTATAAATACCTAGTTCAAATTAACACATGAAAAAAATGTTAGTGCAAACACTCGTGATGCCCCACTTCGATTACTGTGATATTCTGCTTACTGACCTAAGCGTTACTTCGGCGCAGAGACTACAACGTGTTCATAATATGTGCGTCCGTTTCGTCTGCAATATTCGCCGGGCTGATCACGTAACACCATCCCTCGAAATGTTGTCCTGGCTCCGTCTAGAAGATCGTAGGAAAATCCACTGTCTTTCCCTTCTCTTTCACATATTGCATTTCTCCACTCCTGTCTATCTTGCGTCTCGTTTTCAAAATGTATCCACCCATCATAACCTAGACACACGATCACAACACTCCTCAATATTATCCATTCCCTCCCACCGAACATCCTCATATTCATCTTCTTTCACTGTGGCTGTTCCTCGACTTTGGAATTCCCTACTGAGTAATGTCAGGGACTGTCAGACATGAAACCAATTTAAGAATAGGCTAACGAAATATTTTTCTAACAATTCTTGTTAACAATAATAGCTGTTTCAGGTTTCTCAATGTTTAATGGTTATATAGACCTATATATATATATATCACAGATAAATATCTAAATTATCTCATTATTACTATTATTATTATTATTATTATTATTATTATTATCATTTTATTATTATAACTATTTCTTACCAATGTTTATTATTGTCACACTAACATTAGTTATCCAATTTTCATTATTTACTTTCATGTTGTTTTATGATCTAGATATTAATGTAATAACTATGTAAGCAAATGTATTTAATTAGAATTAGAGTCTGGCTGGGCAGAAGAGAAGACCTACTGGCCTTAGCTCTGCCAGATTAAATAAATAAATTATTATTATTATTATTATTATTATTATTATTATTATTAGTATTAGTATTATTATAATTATTATTAATTACCATATATTGTATTCCTAAGTGATAAACAGTCTGATCCGTTTGGGTATGGATAATATTAATTTATTATTATAAAGTTATAATGATAGTGGGAAAAATTTCTTCCTGGTTATATTATGAGTAAAGCATAGGAGTTTCCATATATGACAATCAACAATTCATAATCTGAAAGGACAAATGAAAATCATATATGATTAAAATGGCTTGTTCTTTGGTATTCTAAATTTGAGAGTGTTAAAAGAGTTCAAAGGGAATTTCGACGTGAGTATGGTGTGCGTAATGTACTTAAATACGACTCCATAATGTTGTGGTATCGAACATTTGTAGAAACAGGTTCTGTGTTAAAAAAAACATGCAGGAGGTCGCAGGCGAAACCCAGTACGAGAAGCAGCTATCTCTTGGCTTGGTCTCCAAACTCCCCAGACTTCTTCGTGTTGGGTTTTGTTAAAGACATTGTCTATTCACAAAAATCCAAAAACACTGATGAACTGAGAGTAAAAATTACCCAAGCTTTTCAACAAATCACCCGTCTTATGTTACAACGGACATGAACTGAATTTGCATCACCGTTATGAGTTGTGCAGGGTGCGCAACGGGGGTCATATTGAGCTCTGAGGAATCTCCCATCTTTCAGTGTTGTATGCACGAAGTTTCAAGAAATGAAGTTCAGTAATAAATGTTTTACGGTGTTTTTATTTTATCCATATCCAAACAGATCACCCTGTAAAATTAAAAGTTGTGTAATGGAAAATTATGTTAAATTTCAACACAAATGACTGGTACGAAATGAAAAATAACAATTTAGTAGGTTATCACCACCACCTCCAAAAGCGTCATAATTAACATTCATGATATGGGCAAATCACTCGCTGTTTTTTTTTTCAAATCACGTTTTTTCTTTCTCAGTATAAAGAGAAAATATTTTATGCTACAGTTAATCGATTTCCAGATTTTCACAGAAATACACATTTTCTGCATCTCTTACATTGAAAAGTAGTTTGGTCTGTCAGTATGTACAGAGATCTTTTTCTAACTATTGAACGAATTCTGTACACAGCCTATTCAGTATCTACGAATCACTGAATCAGGGAATCATGTTCTTCTTTTTTTTCTTCTTTACATTTCAGCAATCTAGGGACAAGCAATGCAACCCACTGTATTTATTTTCGCTTCTTCTTTTCCGCTTTCTTTCTGGCTTTCCAATTGTTCTTCATCCTGGCACTGTGTTTTTCTTTCTCTCTTCTGTCCAGATGTTATTTGCTTTCAGAAGTATAATTTCTTTAATCGGTTAGTATTTTGAAGCCGAAAATGTGTTTTGAATTTCTTAGTTGCTTCGTACAGATTTTCTTTTTTAATTTTTATCTAAAATTTACATTATGCTTATGTACTTATCACAACAATTGTTACAAATTATATGATTTATAGCAACTTGATCCTTTACAGTTCAATTTTCCATCCTAATGTAGAGTCTTCAAGAATTTGCAAGAGTGGCATGATTTGTAACAATTTTTGTGATAAGTGCGTAAGAAAAATATGTAATTGTGTAGGGTAGACCAGGGTAATTGTAAACACTTTTCACTGATTTCAAATATTTTTCAACATTACACAACCCTCAGTAACGGTAAGCATGACAATAGTAATATGCGTTTCAAGAGCGGTATGTTGAAGTTTTCATGTTCGAGGAAAAGTTTCTAATTAGTTGCAATGAAATCTCCATCTTGGTTCCTGTTCAATGACGGCAAATTTGCAAAACAAAAATATCTATCTTCAACATTGTTGCTTTAAAATGTTTTCTGTGTTTACTATACTCCAGCAGGCCGTGATATACGTCTGACTTTTTTCCCCCAGTCTATAAATGCGAACTTAAAACAAACGGTAAGGTTATATAATGATCTATTTTTCATTTTAATATATTAACAATATTATTTATATAACATATTGCAGTAATAACATCGGCAAGTAGATTTGTTGATTTTTTCACAGCTTCCTTAATGTTACTTGCATCACGAATGCAGTAACTTTAGTGGAGTTGTAGAGTTTACTTAATTTTTGCAAATACGGTATTTAAAAACAATAAGTAACAGTGCAATTTAGGTGAAATTGCAGTGGTAAGTTTCCAATTTATAATTATTACTATATTGAACGTCTCTAAAAATAATATGTTAAAAGCCTAAAGCAGTAAAATCAATATGTCACTTTATCGGTAAGAAGAGGGAAATTGTTATGTGTGTTAGGTTGGGAATACTGAATGTGGAATTTTAGACTTTCTGCGGATTGGTTTTGTGCGGAAACCAAGCAAATACGCACGATCTCGCACAAAATAATAAGGTTGACTTTTTTTCATAATTTAATTGCTAGTTTACATTTACCCCACCTGTTTACATTACCCCTTTGAGAGGGGGTAACTATAAACACCAATTTTCGCACAGGCTATCAGACACTGAACATTTTTGTTCTGTTTCAGAAGAAAGAGCTGTACTCCTTCCAACTCCAATTTTGGTCACTGGTACATTTCGTCCCTTTAACCTATGATATATGACGATATAGGAACTCAGTACCTCTCCTGAGCTTCACAATAACTGTAGTTACTATTTTTCACGTCTGTGACAACCCTCTCTAAATCCTCTACAGTGTAGTTGGGTGGGGGTTTCTTTGATTACTCAAAAGTACGAAATGTAACCATAGTAAAACATGTTTACAATTACTCCCAAGTAATTAAAACTATGGGGCAAATGTAAACACGTCATAATTTAATGAACTGAAGTTATGGGAGATCTCAAAACCATTGTAATAAATGTTAACTACTATACATTACTCATAAAAACAACATATTCTTAAAAGAAATAGCACTGTACGTTTACTTACAACGCCAAAAATGAAGGTAAAGCAAAATTCTTTATCAACTTTTTTTTGTAGACTCTTATAAATTTTCGTTGACAACCAAGCAGTTACTCCTATTTGGCCCCAAACTGCTTTGTAGGTTAGCCAACATGTTAATTTAAATATTCCCCCGAATTAAAATTTTTATACTGACAGTTTTTATTTTCCTCACAGAATTTGTTTACAATTACCCTCTGTTTACAATTACCCTCATCTACCCCAGTTAAAAAATCGAAAAAAATCTATACGAAGTAACTATGGTATTCACAACAAAATTTTAAATTCAGAATACTAGCCAATTAAAGAATTTCTGAATAGTTCATTTTCTATTTGTGGTATTCTTTGACCCTCAAAACTAAAGAAAAATGATATTAACCGAATCCTCAGAAGTTAAGTATTTAGGCATTACAATCGACCAACACTTACTATGGAACAAACATATTACATATTTATGCAAAAGATTACGTAAAACAATTTATATCTTTGTTATACTTCGGTCATATTTACCAGTTAATATTTTACGTCTCATTTACTTAGCTTTATTTCAATCCATTCTCCAGTATGGAATTTTAGGGTGGGGACATGCATGTATTTCTAATCTCACTCCACTAATACTTATTCAGAAAAGAATCATTAAAATATGCCTTAATAAACCAATTGATTACTCATCCGAGCTTTTGTTTATTGATTTTAATGTTTTGAAAATTAAACAGATTTATTATATTGCCTTGTTAATCTTCATACATAAAAATCGTAGTAAATTCAAATTGTATCATCATAAATATGGAACAAAAAGGTCCGATTTTATACGACTAGAGGAACCAAAGTGTTTCACAAGCACAGCTGTGAGCCATGGTACCTACTTTGGTCCAAGGTTATACAATAAAGTAATTCATGAATACCCAAATTTGGAAAATTTTAGTATCAGAAATTTAAAAAATAGCGTTAGGAATTTAATTTTTAAAGAATATATATTGATTCAATTTGTAGTTGTATGACTTAAATTGTTAAAATTGAAATTGTATTTTTAAATTTAATTTATTCCTGTAATTTTTTTTCTTGACCCAGTTTGTGTCAAATAATTATCTTTGTGTTTATCTTTGTGTTTGGATATCTCCCTGAGCACGAGTTTTTTACTCCTTCGGGGAAGAACTAAGACTGTATTTTTGTCCATGTTATTTTATTAACAATAAACAATAAACAAGCAACTTAAAATTAGTTTAACTCTGAAAATATTGAGAATATGACCCATGGTTTATGACACATTTTGCTCAAAATGTCTTCGGAAATATACTTCGTATGTGGCGGTGACTCCTCGTGAATCACCCTGTATAAGCAACATAAACCCTGAAATTAGGTAGGCCGACCATAATAAATATTCTTTCCTCTATCTTCAAAACTGAACACTGCACGTAGGAATACGAGTACAAAAATAATACGCCTAAGATACAGAAGAAATGTTGTCTTTATTTACACAGGGACTTAACTGAAGCATTCTCTAGTATAGACTAACCTCTGATTACACACGCATGATAAATATTTCTGTTTAGTACCACTACAACAGAACAAAAATACGTGATAAAAGAAAACAGGGGATAAAACCCTGGTAAAATGAATTACAGGCATGCACTATTACTGAATTTATCATGATTTGTCGGTAACAGTATTTGCGCATGTTAGTTTCTCGTTCTGTCGCCAGGTGACGTGACTGACCGGGCACTGGCCAGAAACCCCCCCCCCCTCTACTTTCTAGTGGCGTGTTGCCGCCTCCTCGTTGTTGGACATTCCCTCTCTCCCTTTCTAGAGTCACCCGTAAACCGTTCATTTCTTGCACGCTGTCCAGTGGCGGAACTACAGCCTCAAACTCTCCAATACACCACGTAAATTAAATAATTTGGTTGTATCAATGGCAAAGGATATCAATGAGTACAAATATCTTTGTCACATTTATCATGCGAATCTTTACCCCACTTGGCAGGCTGAAGGCTGAAGTGCTGACATTTGGGAAATATTAATAGTGATATTTTACTACTTAATTAACTTATTATTCCCAGAACATGAATTTTACCAGCAATCGAAAAGTATTGGGAATAAATTTGAATAAGGAACAAAAAAAAAAGTTTCCTTCCCAGGTAGGATTCGAACCACGAAAGTCTTACTTACCAGTCTATCGTGCTCTGGAGTCAACAAGGCTCTGAAATCCGGTATGGCATAGTTGCGCCCGCGGGCAATTGGGAGGCCTAGGCATGGCATAATTGCGCCCCGAAGAAATCAGGTAGCAGATGGGACATGGTATAGTTGCGCCCCGAAGAAATCAGATAGCAGGATGGACATGGCATAGTTGCGCCCCGATGAGCATAGTACACACGAAAGTGATTGTCATAAAATAAATAAATTACTTAAAAATATTACAGTGATAGATGCATTGAAATCAGGTAGGCCTAGCGTATGATCAATTTTGCTATTTAAAATAACACTTTTTTTATTAATCACACACAATAAATGAACTGCATTTTTTGTTTCTACATCGATATCTTAACCCTACGGTACAGGGTTTCGAAAATTGAAACTTAGAACCATTATCAATTATTAACTCTTCACCCTTTTCACTAAACTTAACATTCATTTTAAATTAACCTCACTATACGCCACAGACGGTGTGAAAATCACTGATAAAATGTCAAGACTGCTAAGGCCCCATATTCCAACGGCTCACTCATTTGAATATGTCAGTTAATAAAGTACTGCCAACTTCATGGTGTTCATTTTAACGGTAGGATATTGATAGTCACTGCATAAACAGTAGAAAAACAGTTAATAAAGTACTGCCAACTTCATGGTGTTCATTTTAACGGTAGGCTATCGATAATCACTGCATAAACAGTAGAAAAACAGTGAATAAAATACTGCCAACTTCATGGTGTTCATTTTAACGGTATCGATAATGAATATAAATCTAATA
The DNA here is from genome assembly GCF_040183065.1 of Periplaneta americana. NCBI lineage: Eukaryota > Metazoa > Arthropoda > Insecta > Blattodea > Blattidae > Periplaneta > Periplaneta americana. The sequence goes on from NC_091130.1 coordinate 24,261,142, forward strand.
AGAAATCAATAAGGTTGGTTGATTACGAGACTCGAGTTCCCGTAGTGTCTTTTTCTCTACCTGTTTCATCGGGGCGCAACTATGCCATGACCTTTTCTCTACCTGAAGGGAACGGGGCACAACTATGCCATGCTTTTTTCTCTACCTGATGGGAACGGGGCGCAACTATGCCCACAAAACAGTGACCCTTTTTTATATGCTGCATTTTATCTGACCGTGTGGCGCAACTATGTCCTGCCCCTGAAATCAGCTACAAGGGTCGGTCCGGTTTTTTTTGCCACTATTGTACATGCATGATGAATGTGTTGGACTCGCAAAAGATTTATTTGTCACTCATATAGCCTAGGTCTATCCATTGACAGGGCCGGGTATTTACGGAGCTCCCGAAAATGACGACATAGTAATACACCTACAATAGATGTTTGCAAATTTTTACGAATTAAGTCATTGTGATTAATAATATCCGGATAAAACAATCGCGACAAATCGCGAAATAGAGTTCTAATAGCGAAATATGAACACATTCGCGAATTATTATTATTATTATTATTATTATTATTATTATTATTATTATTATTATTATTATTATTATTGCATCGTTTTATAGCGAATTTCATATACTGAGTTTTTTTCGGATTTTCTTTCACTTGAATTTGTTATATATCCAAATAGGCTACATTACATGGTACTCCAGGTGTTCTGATTACATTAGTGAACTCAAAAGACGGAGAATTCAACATTTCGCTAATAAGTTGAACGTGTTAATTTGAGGGCTGCAAGTTTTTTTTTTTTTTTTTTTTTTTAATGAATGTGTCTTAAATACAGTCTCAATCCAACAAATATTGTCTATTGGCCATACCGCACTTTTACCAGAATCCAACGAACCTTTAATGTTAATTATTTGGGAAGTAATATTCATACTGAGTTAATACTCCAATTGCAAAATAATTGTATTTTCCAAAATTTCCATTACTCTCCGCCAAGAATACCAATCAATCTCCAACAATCTCCGCCGACACCAATATTAAAAAAAAACACACACAAATGATAAAATTAATTGTTAGCGCGTCTGGCCGCGAAACCAAATGGCCCGGGTTCGATTCCCGGTCGGGGCAAGTTACCTGGTTGAGGTTTTTTCCGGGGTTTTCCCTCAACCCAATATGAGCAAATGCTGGGTAACTTTAAGTGCTGGACCCCGGACTCATTTCACCGGTATTATCACCTTCGTCTCATTCAGACGCTAAATAACCTAAGATGTTGATAAAGCGTCGTAAAATAATCTACTAAAATAAAAAAATTAAATATATATATTAAATAATATATATATGTATATATATAGCCTAACTTATATATTTTTGACATTTTTTTTCCTTCAAATTACTATGTTTTATAGACCTAGTGGGAATGTTTTTTTGAAGCCAAGAACCATTATTTTCAATCCAAACTTCATTAATCACCAATAAATGTTTTGTTTCCAAAATAATTAATTTTCTTTCTTCTGGCCGTATTACCTGAACAATGTAAGATTTTTCTAAATGTAAAAAACAAAGCACTCTGGTTTAAAGAATAGTCCTGGATTATTTTTCTATGTATGCATAAAGAATCAAAGTTCATGCAAACACACGAACTTTTTATTTAGGGAATACCACAGTCATGAAAAACTAATTCAAATTAAAGTGGCTATATTACAAATCCCGAAAAGACAAAGTATATGATTGTGGCTCGTGACCAGAATATTGTACGAAATGGAAATATAAAAATTGGAAATTTATCCTTAGAAGAGGTGAAAAAATTCAAACACCTAGGAGCAAAGTAACAAATATAAATGATACTCGGGAGTAAATTAAACACAGAATAAATATGGGAAATGCCTGTTATTATTCGGTTGAGAAGCTTTTATCATCCAGTCTGTTGAAAAAAAAATCTGAAAGTTAGAATTTATAAAACAGTTATACTACCGGTTGTTCTTTATGGTTGTAAAACTTGGACTCTACTTTAAGAGAGGAACATAGGTTAAGGGTGTCTGAGAATAAGGTGCTTAGGAAAATATTTGGGGCTAAGTGGGATGAAGTTACAGGAGAATGGAGAAAGTTACACAACGCAGAACTGCACGCATTGTATTCTTCATCTGACATAATTAGGAATATTAAATCTAGACGTTTGAGATGGACAAGGCATATAGCACGTATGGACGAATCCAGAAATGCATATAGAGTGTTAGTTGGGAGGCCGGAGGGAAAACGACCTTTGGGGAGGCCGAGACGTAGATGGGAAGATAATATTAAAATGGATTTGAGGGAGGTGGGATATGATGATAGAGAATGGATTAATCTTGCTCAGGATAGGGACCAATGACGGACTTATGTGAGGGCTGCAATGAACCTCCGGGTTCCTTAAATGCCAGTAAGTAAGTATATTACTATCAGGTAGGCCTACCTTAATATTTAGCCTAAAATTGATCCTGATGCTATATTGACCCAATTCACGTCACTGTCCACATTTCAGAAATTTCGTCCACGTTCCTTGTTTTTAGCAGCTCCAGTATCTGACAGCTTATTCTGTATTCTACCCGCTCCTCAATTTGAAAGAGTGAACATCATTTTCGTCCCACATGTGGAGGATTTTCTGTCGAGAGTCGGGAAAATCCCAAAACAACAGAAAAATATAATATGCAAGAGCGTAAGATAAAAGAAAGAACAGTACACACATCTTATTATATAGAAGAATAAAAAGAAACGAGTGTTCTTTACAACAGACTTTTTACTGCAGAAGCATACAGCCCTATAGGGAGAGCGAGAGAAGAGGATGGATGCTGCGAGATGCGAAGTCTTCTGCTATCTGTCCATCATGTTTTTACGGCGTACACATACAAGTTGCGGCATTTACACTATGTTACAGAAATATCGATTTCTATACATGATCCTATAGGCCCTATATTCCTGACAAAGAGTACAGGATAGAAAGAGAAGACAGCTATGAATAGAGAAAGTTATGGGTGAGGTGTTTTCATTGAAATTCTGAGTTTTGGGGAGGTGGAAAGGGAGAGAAACTGGAGTATCTGTTCGCCAACCATCGTCACAGCCTGTCTATCATCGTTTACTACGTCTTCATACAATATTCAGCACATACCTACACCTACAAATTCTGTAGTCAACAAAAGGCAAGGCTTTTAGGTTTTACAACTCTATTGAATACTTCCAGTGTTGAGGCACCCCCTTCCACCCTTGTTTATGAGTCTGTATGCATCACCTGTCAGCACCGTGAACACTGGTTCCACTCATATATTTATGCCTTCGTTTTACAGGAACCAATCTTGTTTCTTTTTACCTCCTGCGGTAGGATGTGTTTTTTTGGTATTGTCTGAACTCAAAAGAGAAATTTACACAGGAGAACTGAATTGAAGACAGAATGTGAAAAGTGACGTAGCGCTTACACAGCAGTCTCTCAAACTTTACGATACCGCATGTATCTTTAAGGGAATTTTACGTGAAAGCGTAGAAAAATCATTGTTTTCTGATATTGAATGAGACGCTATAGTGAAATAATGCTGAAAAATTAAGAAAATCTACTATTTTGTTTTAATTACTTACAAATGGCTTTTAAGGAACCCGGAGGTTCATTGCCGCCTCACATAAGCTCGCCATCGGTCCCAATCCTGAGCAAGATTAATCCAGCTCTACATTCATATCCCACCTCCCTCAAATCGATTTTAATATTATTCTCCCATCTACGTCTCGGCTTCCCCAAAGGTCTTTTTCCCTCCGGTCCCCCAACTAACACTCTGTATGCATTTCTGGTCTTTCTCATACATGCTACATTCCTTGCTCATCTCAAACGTCTGGATTTAATGTTCCTAATTATGTCAGGTGAAGAATACAATGCGTGCAGTTCTGCGTTGTGTAACTTTCTCCATTCTCCTGTAACTTCATCCCTCTTAGCCCCAAATATTTTCCTAAGAATCTTATTCTGAAATACCCTTAACCTCTGTTCCTCTCTCAAAGTGAGAGTCCAAGTTTCACAACCATACAGAACAACCGGTAATGTAACTCTTTTATGAATTCTAACTTTCAGATTTTTTGACAGCAGATTAGATGACAAAAGCTTCTCAATCGAATAATAACACGCATTTCCCATATTTATTTCTGCGTTTAATTTCCTCCCGAGTGTTATTTATATCTGTTACTGTTTCCATCTCATCAAAATATAAATTTCCTATTTTTATATTTCCATTTCGTACAATATTCTGGTCACGAGACATTGTTTTAACGTTCGTAATTATATTTGGTACTGTTTTAAATGATCTAGCCATAAAATCAAACGTGGCCAAACATATGGTGCGTGAGTTGAGAGAAATGATTTTTTGGTCTTTTTTAGTGTTGTTTTCTCGACTTTAAAATTTTAAGCAATTTCTTCAGTAACAAAAAAAAAAAAAGCTTGTACAACAGTTATTCTCAAATTGGTCTGAAAATTCTCACAGAGGTCAATTAAATGTTGATAAATAAAATTTAAATAGCATTTGTATGAAATATTAAGTTCCTCGGGGCAGATTAAATATGCTGTAATGGTAAATAATGAAATTTAAAAAAATATATATATTGTGACTCCATTTAGACTGATATCAAAAAGCTAATTAATTTTATTCCCATGACTATTCTCAAGCTTTTGAGCAAATATGAATGAAACGTTTTGAAAACTTAGACGCAATGTTCCCTTTTAGTGACGTCAATATAAAATAATTATATTAAAAATATATAATTTCAAAATTATTAGTCATAATGGCACCAAATTTTGTACAGATGATTAGTAACTGTTGACATGTTTATGTAGTTTAAAATTAATAAATTTTGAATGAAAATGTGGAAGTTTTAAGAATCATATATATCTCTAATACAGGATGCTGAACGCCGCGTCATCGAGTGCTTCACTATTTCCCATATTCCAGACGTCTGCCGTATCTGCAGACATTCTTCTTCAAATCCCTCGCGAAGAATTTCATGTTATGAATAAGTCTGGAACAAAATGGCCTTTAAATGCCCCATAAGTAGATATCCACTGGATTGAAATCGGGAGAACGAGCAGGCCAGGATATCGGTTCTTCACGACCAATCCATTTATTAGGAAATCGCTGAATACAAATTAAATCAACAATGACTTAAATACAGAAGAAAACTACATGAGGCTCGTTTATTATCACAGATATTATGACTGTAATTAAAAAGTTAAGCGAATTTGACCATATATTTATATGAACTTTTTTGCTTGATTTCATATCCTCTACCAGTTCCTTAGAGCTTTCCCCCATGTTTTGATACACCTTGATGAAATTTTATTTTTTCTCTCATACAAGGTGATTCACGAGGGTTTACCGTCCATAATGGAGCTTATTTCCAAAGACATTCTGAGCAAAAAATATCATATAAACATTTGTCCTATCTCAATATTTTTAGAATTACACTAATTTGAATTTGTTTGTAAATACCATTATTCTTGAATTTAAGGGTAAAAGAATACTACAGATAAAGAATGAATTATTCAGGAGTATCATTTGTTTAATTAGCTAATATTCTGAAGCTAGAAATGTGTTGTGAATTCCACAGTTGCTTCGTGTAGATGTTTTTTTTTTTTTTTTCGATTTTTAACTACAATATTACATTTTCTTACGCATTTATCACAATAATAAATTGTTACACATCACGCCACTCTTGTAAATTCTTTAAGACTATACATTAGGATGTATAATTAAACTGTAAAGGATCAAGTTCCTAAAGTCGTATGTTTTTAACAATTTTTGTGATAAGTGCGTAAGAATGATGACATTTTTAGTTAAAAATCGAAAAAAAAATCTGTACGAAGCAATTAACAACACATTTTTAGTTTCAGAACACTAATCAATTAAAGAAATGACACTTCTGAACAGTTCATTCTCTATTTGTAATATTTGTTTACTCTTAAAACTAAAGAAAAAAGGTAGGCCTAATTTACTAACAACTTCAAATTAGTGTAACTCTGAAAATACTGAGATTAGAACACATGTTTATATGACATTTTTTACTCAGAATTTCTTTTAAAATAAGCTCCGTAAGAGACGGTAAATACTCGTGAATCATCCTGTATAATGAAAGTGTAGGTCAGAATAATTTTAATATATTTCAATAAATCTAATAGGGTAACGTGGCCTGACAATTTCATGTCTTGCTCAAATAAGTAGTTTTTTTATTTGTTTTTTTACAAAATGTGCTAATAGGCTAATAATTTGAAAAATGTAGGTTTTGCAATAGAACCTTTAAAGGTAAATGCCCAAGTCAGAGGGGTGTCCAGGCTATAAAGGTGTCCAATATGAGGGATTTTATTGCATAACAAATTAAATTATTTGCATATTTCTTCTTTAATAATTATTTCGCACGTATTCAACCTATTGAACTCAATTACGTTTTTAACTTGTTTCTCTTTAGTTATTCACTTAGACAGGCTACTGTTCGGTTACCATGGTCACTTGTGTCCCTCTCGCCCAGTTCTCCTCGTTGCCAGGACAACACTTCGCCGCTCAGATACTTTTTGTCTGCTTTTACGCTGATCATAAAGCTGAGAACAATTCGTCGGGACCGCCGGATCTCAGGGGACGGGGTTCTAAACGTGTCGAGTGCGTGGGAGAAAAGCTGACACAAAACCAAACTATGGCTTCTGACACCATTTTACAGGGTGTTTCAAGAATAGTGATTATTTTATGGAGTGGTAGTGTGAATTATTCTAACTGAGAAAGTTCTTATAAACATGCGTCCAATTTTCAATGGGTGTGGAGGCGTAGCCAAAGTATATGATTATGTGTCGTGACGAGAATATAACTTAGTTCGAAATGGAAATATAAAAATTGGAAATTTATCCTTCGAAGAGGTGGAAAAATTCAAATACCTTGGAGCAACAGTAACAAATATAAATGATACTCGGGAGGAAATTAAACACAGAATAAATATGGGAAATGCCTGTTATTATTCGGTTGAGAAGCTTTTATGATCCAGTCTGCTGTCAAAAAATCTGAAAGTTAGAATTTATAAAACAGTTATATTACCGGTTGTTCTTTATGGTTGTGAAACTTGGACTCTCACTTTGAGAGAGGGACATAGGTTAAGGGTGTTTGAGAATAAGGTGCTTAGGAAAATATTTGGGGCTAAGAGGGATGAAGTTACAGGAGAATGGAGAAAGTTACACAATACAGAACTGCACACATTGTATTCTTCACCTGACATAATTAGGAACACTAAATCCAGACATTTGAGATGGGCAGAGCATGTAGCATGTACGGGCAAATCCAGAAATGCATATAGTGTGTTAGTTGGGAGGCCGGAGGGAAAAAGACCTTTTGGATGGCCGAGACGTAGATGGGAAGATAGTATTAAAATGGATTTGAGGGAGGTGGGATATGATAGAGAATGGATAAATCTTGCTCAGGATAGGGACCAATGGCGGGCTTATGTGAGGGCGGCAATGAACCTCCGGGTTCCTTAAAAGCCAGTAAATGGAGGCGTAGCGGTTTGAATGTTACGCATAAGAATTTTAGAAAACATGTGAAGGTATTTACTGATTAATTGTAATTCTTATAAAATGTATGAAGGAAAGACAAAAACCTATTAATTGCATGTATTGATTATGAAATTATGTTGTTGAGCTATTTTTCAACATATGCCCCACTGGAATCGAGACATTTGTCATACCATGGGCTCGACAGAGAAGTGCAGACGGCTGTCAAACGCTGGTTCCGATCCCAGGCGGCTGACTTCTACGACACAAGGATACAAACCTTGATCCCACGGTATGACAAATGTCTCAATTCTAGTAGGGAATATGTTGAAAAATAGCTCAACAATTGCTGTATCTGTTCCAATAAATCTTTCCATGAAATTGTGTTTTCTTTCTGTAAACGGCCCAAGGGAAATTTATTTTTAGGGCCCTCGTAATTACGCTCGAGTGGCCAAAATTTGTATAAGCACTTGTTTTGACATTATTGACATTGCGAAAGAAAAAAAAAAAGCTTTTTTTTATCTGCTCCCATGAGAATTTTTGCTTGTAAGAAGTGGTACCTCGTATCTATAAACATTTTCATTTAGTTTAACTACGTCATCATTTAGAACAAATACGTTATTTATTAGGTTCGCAAAATTGGACAGGTAACTAATATTTTCTGCTCGAGTAGGCCTAGAAGACCTTGCGAAGCAGAAACATACATAAAATATTGTTTATTTTGAGAAAAATTAATGTTTAAAATAGTTGGTTCACCTGCAAATTTACATATGCAAGGTGTCACTTCTTAGCCATCGATATGACATTTTTCAATTTGCTACGTTTGGTTTAGAAAAGAGCACCGAATACCAGAATTAAATTAGTTAATAGAAATTTGAATAACTGTATAACTGTACATTTTATTATTACAAGGAATAAAAAGACTACAGCGTGTTCATAATGAATGTGTTCGATTTATTTTCAATGTCCGTAGACCTGACCGTATCACACCTTCACTAAATATGCTGTCCTGGGTCCGTCTCAAAGAGCGAAAAACTATTCACTCTCTCACGTTACTCTTCAATATTGTTCACAACTCTAAAGGCTGGTTCACAATAAACCGGAAACGGAAACGACAACGAGAACGAGAACGGAAATAATGTTAAAATAAATGTATTTAAATGTGAGCATTCACAATAGTTAATTGTGACTGTCCACATTTAAATACATTTATTTTAACATTATTTCCGTTCTCGTTGTCTTTTCCGTTCCCGGTTTATTGTGAAACAGCCTTAACTCTAGCTATTTAGCTTCTCGTTTTCTATATTTGTCCTCATATCACAAAATATCGCTCACAACACCATATCACACTCTCGATTCCTAAACACAGAACATCCTTCTATTCTTCATCTTTCACCGTCTTTGCAGCTCATCTCTGGAACTCTCTCAGCATGTCAGAGACTGCCGGATATTATCTAGTTTCAAAAATAAACTAAAATTGCACTTTTCGAATTCAGATTCCCTTCAATTATAAGTCCTTTTCTCTGCGACAGTTTTGTAAATAATATCTTTTTCTTTCTTTTCTGTTCGTCATCACTGAACTCTCTTGACTACCAGATGAATTTATTATCATAGCCTTTCTACTGTGGGTTTTATTTAAATTTAGAATATTTTATTATCATAGCCTATTATATTAGGCCTACATTTGTTGTATTCTTCCTTACGTTTTCCCTGTTAAATATTTGTACTAATTGATTTGCTTTTGGCATATTCCAGTCTTTAGATATGTATTTTATTTCTCTTCTATTAGCCTATTGCAGCTGTGGCGAAAATGTAATCGTGCGCCGAGCCACTGTGTAACCTGCAATGTGCATAGCACCTATGGAGGGAGGCGGACACCCGAAGGGGAAGTGAAGCAACTGTCTGACTTATTAACGGATTTTCATTTTCCTTGTCAAGCACTTAAATATCATTTTATACAGTACAAGGCTACAAACTAATGTTTAGTACGTGTAACGAAGAAAGAAATGAACAATATCACAACCTAAAATTGTCTTCAGAATATCTCTGCGACAAAGTTTCAAAATCAGGAATTATGTCACTTACTGTCAGTCGTAGTTGATCACGAAGGTATTTTTCTGTCAGTCGTGATCTAAATTTGGTTTTTACTAGGCCTATTTTAATTGTTGAAAATCATTTTTCACAAACGTAAGTTGTAGCGAACATGGCTTCAACAGAGCAAGCGAAAGAACCAAGCTTCGGATATTTATTTTTTGGGAAAGATTTGAAAGTTCAACATTTGTCAAGTCCTTACATCTAGCTTTTATTTGACATCACATAGTATATCAGTGAGTTCAAATTGAAGAGCTAACCGCATTATTCGTACATCTGCTGAAAAAGGGTCGACGTACAGAGATGATGATGATGATGATGATGATGATGATGATGATGATGATGATGATGATAGCAACAATAACACTTAACCTTTTAATGTTTCATCAGTAACATGTAGTATAGTGCCGTTTTATGTTATACAACCGTTTTCCTCGTAATACTTGTGAACAAATCATACATTTAATATTCTCATCATATTAACAGAAAAAAATACGTCCTCCCATCCTACTTGGACCTTTCGTACATGGTTTCGAGAGAGACATATGCCACTCGCAGCTCAGAGACAAATACAAATGGAACGGAGTTTGACTCCAGTGAGTGAGAGGGTGGGGGTTGGCGGAGGTTAGAAGCAAGCGAAATGCACAGCTATCACTGCGAGCCACAATGTCTCGCGAGCCACGTTCTCGCCACGGCTGGCCTATAGTATTATTTTCATTTTGTACAGCGTCAACTCTTGTTATGATATTATTTTCTGTAATATGTTAGTATTTTGTTCTTTCTATCTCATTAAAATTTACTGCTTGTATATTCTGTGTCCTGGTAGAGTGTAAAAGAAGACCCTATGGCAGGTATTCTCAAAATTGTAAAAGCGCCGATTACACGGATGATGCTGCACTGCATAACACACACAGTGTAGGAACTGGGCTCCGCAACTGCATTGCAGCACAGCCCGTGGCATCGTTCTCACTGTCTTACAAATACGGATAATAAACTGAATTTGAAAAAGGAAATATTCAGTTATTACATTATTTATTATATTTTATACAGTTATGATATTATTATATCATAGATAATGTTATTTTCATATTCCACATTCAACATGTGTAGGCCTGTTCTTTTCTGCAAGTAATCGGAAATCTATTTCCAACGAATTTACTTCAATGCACAAAAGATTCTCACCTGTTAATCGGGATCTAGGTTTGGATTTTTGGATTTAGCAACCTTCATTCTCGAAAATAATTGTTTACACATATATTTCGAGTGACAGCGAATAAGCTCATCTTGGGATATTGCGTTTTGTTCATTTTTTTAATATTTCTATGCTTGGCAAGTCATATTCTCCGCATTTAGTTCTGAATTCTGCGTGACTTTGTAAATCAATTAACTCGTCCTGGAACTGCACTCTCACGGATTGTACTCAATTTACTATGAAAGGATTAACAAAAAGATTAATATCACTTTCCATGCGTCTAAAATCATTAAATCGATGTTCTGTGAATTCACATTTGAGCTGTTCCTGTAGTAAGATGTAATTAACTATATTTTGTTCAGGCACCATAGATTTCTTTACAAGTTCACAAGGGTTTTTAGTGCCTTAGCTAATTCCCAACATACTACATAACTTGTTTCTAAACGTCTAAACGTAGATTCTGAATTGTTCGACTCTCTTCAATGTTTGGTGTATCATGAAGTGCTTTCAATTCTTGAAACTGTAGTGCATGTTGCACCCCTGAAAATTTATTTTATCATAACATGTATTTCTGTTGGAATAAAATCACCACAATAACAATAATTGTACTATTAATAATAATAATAATAATAATAATAATAATAATAATAATAATAATAATAATAATAATAATAATAATAATAATGTTGATATATGAATACATATTACAGAAAACAGCTTCCCTGTCACTTCGGCATGTTCTGGATGGCAGAGCGTATAATGTTTTATGTTGCTCAGTAGTATTCCTGACAGTACCTTACAACATAGTAAACACTTTTACGCTTTCACAACAAAAATAGTCTTCCTCCCACACGTACGGAATGATCGTTTGCTTACAGAAGGTTTTGACTGTCATTGTCCTGCATTGTTCGTGCGTTTACTAAGTACTTGAATTGCCTTCCGCAGTCATCCGTCGAGATTCGAACGAGGAACAGCACGCTCTACATTGGAAGGTTGCGATTACAGAACGTAATCGGGAGTCAGAGAATGAGCATACCTGCCCTATGGCCTTAACTCTGCCAGTATAAATAAATGGACAAAAAAAAATGAAAGAAGAGAGAGACCGCAATATTGAGACCTCAGTGTCTCTTGCTTTAAGGACATGGAAGAGAGGCAGGCGAATCTTGCATTGGGCGCCGCAGTTGTCTTCGTTATTGCTGGTAATTCTCAGCGAGTGGTCGCAGGAATGCTGCTTCGTCACGTCCTCTCCATGCTTCATTAGCTATTACCTCATCGAATTCTGTTTGATGCGTGGTATAAGGCTTTAGTGCTCTATGAAGGAGTTGATGGGTAATTAGATGCCATTTGTACAACTCTCACTGCGTCACCATGGGATCAGACGTAAACTGAGCCTATAAAAGCACTTCAACAATTAAGATGATGAGGAAAAAACGAGGAGACAGAAGTAAATGGGGAGAAAAAGAAGAAGCCGGACATAAAAAGACGAAGAAGAAACAGAAGTCAAAGATGCAGCCCTTAATAAAGATCAGGAAAAAATAGCGAAAGCGAGGGAAAAGATAGTCTAAACATGAAAAAAAAAATACGGGACACACTCACGGACAGGAGAACGCGAATTCGATTATGCGCAATGTTCAAAACATAGAAATAAAAATAGATTGCAGCCGCCAAATTACTCTTCAAGGAACGACCACTCATATAAATTGAGGGAAAGAAGACAGAGGACGGACACTGGAAATTTTTCTTTTCTCAATCGTACTATCAGGGACTGGAATGCTTTACCTGGAGACTTACTAAAGGCTCTACCAATAACCAGAAATAGGGTAAACTAGGGCCTGTTGGACAGTCGGGCATGTTGGACACTGTGTACTTTAACGTGTTACCACGCCACTTGTGGGCACCACATTCTGCTAGAAGTCAATGACGGAAGCAGCCCCACTTGTGGCTACTTCCTTCATTGACTTCTAGCTGAATGTGGTGCCCACAAGTGGTGAGGTAACACGTTAAAGTACAGGGTGTCCAACATGCCCGACTGTCCAACAGACCCTAGTTTACCCTATATATAAAAATAGGTTTAATGACTATATTATTAGACGGTAGTATATTATACACAATATTTAAAGGGAGTAAGTGTTGTATCAGTGAAGAAGTGTGTTGTATCAGTGAAGTGTGTTTGTGTTAGTGAAGTTTTATAGTTTATAGTGGTAGAGCAAAGTATTTTAACAGTGAAATGTTTTTGAAGTGTTAGTGAAATCAATGAAATGTGTCGTAGTTCCAGTGCAGTGAGTGAGTTGACAGCGAAATGAGTGTAGTGCTGAAAGATACTTATGCATATATTAACATATCATACTCGTGGGTTTTAGTTCGAACATAGGTTTAAGATACAAATTAGATTTAATTTAAATGTTATTAGTGACCATGCTTCATTTAATTTAGGATGCTCCTTTTAATATTATTATACTATTATTATTATTTATTAGTATTAATTATTATTATTACTAGTATTATTATTAATTTATTATTAATTGTCATTATTGAGTGTAATTAGTTACAACTGCCACCGGGTATTTACCCATTCGCAGTGTGAATATATACATAAACACATAGGCTACATACAAAGACAAAAAATCTTGACGTGTCTGTGTTAGAGGTCCCGGTCGGAGCAAGTTAACTTATCTGGCTGAGGTTTTTTCCGGGGTTCTCCCGCAACGCAATATGAGCAAATGCTGCGTGACTCGGTGCTGAACCCCGGACTCATTTCACAGGCATTATCACCTTAATTTCATTCAGACGCCAAATAACCTGAGATGTTGATGTAGCGTCGTAAAATAACCCAATTAAAAAAAGTAAGCTCTGTAGGGGACACGACCGTGAACTGCACGTGAATAAATCGACAGATCTAGACGAGATCCTTCGTTTGGAATCAAAATCAGTGCGCTAGCATGACGAAGTTGAGACATATATTGCTCGGAAATTTTCGGCAACGTCAAAAATGGCCGCCAGTCGCCGCGCAAGCAAGGCGATAACGCAAGGTCATGTTCGTATCGTAGTATTAGGCTATATCCGATATATTTTCTCGAACGAGACCACATTTATTTCAAAAGAAAGTTCGAGAAAAACGTGAAGACAGAGACGAAAAAATTGGAGGCGGAGATAGAAAAATGAAGGCAGAGACGAAAAATAGACGTAGAGATGAAAAATGGAGGCAGAGACGAAAAATGGAGGCGGAGACGAGTGAGAGACGGAAAAAATGAAGGCAAAGACGAAAAAGATGAAGGCAAAGACAACCAAGATGCATGCAAAGACGAAAAGGATGCAGATAAGGACGAAAAAGATGTATGCAAAGAAAAAAAAAAGATGCAGACAAAGATGAAAAAGATGCAGGTAAAGACAAAAACGATGCAGAAAAAGACGAAGAAAATGGATTCTGAGAAAAAGTGGAGGTAGAGACGAAAAAATTGGAGGTGGAGATAGAAAAAATGAAAAAAGAGACGAAAAATAGGCGTAGAGACGAAAAATAGAAGCATAGACGAAACAACGAAGGCAGAAAAGAAAAACAGGCAGAGACGGGAAAAATGGAGGCAAAGATAAAAAGGATGGAGGTAAAACGAAAAAAAATAGAGGCAAAGACGAAAAAGATGAAGGCAAAGACAAAGAAGATGCAGGCAAAGACGAAAAAGATGCAGGCAAAGACGAAAAAGATGCAGGCAAAGACGAAAAGGATGCAGGCAAAGACGATAAAGATGGAGGCAAAGACGAAAAAGATGTAGGTAGAGAAGAAAAAGATGCAGGCAAAGACGAAAAAGATGCAGGTAAAGACAAAAACGATGCAGGCAAAGACGAAAAAGATGAAGGCAAAGACAAAGAAGATGCAGGCAAAGACGAAAAAGATGCAGGCAAAGACGAAAAAGGTGCAGGGGAAGGCGAAAAGATGAAAGGAAAGACGAACGAGGCAAAGAAAAAGACAAGCGAAGAAGAAGACGAAGAAGAAGATGAAGAAGAAGAAGAAGGAGAAGAAGAAGAAGTAGAAGTCTCCTACTTAAAGTTGAAATACCGTAACCGCCATGATAGTAAAGAATTTACAAATACATTGAATTTCATACCAACATTTCAACAAATAATCTAAGAATGCAAAGAAGAAAGATAAGGAAAAAGGTGTCCAACGAAAACTTAGAAGAAGATTAGAGACATCAACAAGGGACACGAAAATGAAAAAGGAACAAAATAAAGGCAAAGAAAGACAACGCAGGAAAAAAGGATAATTGAATAATGAGATTCAGGGCAATATAGAAAAAAAAAAAAAGGAAAGTATTAGATTGGTAAAAACACAGGAATATTGAAACATGTTTTCCATCGAAAATTTTAAGCATCGTGTCTACATAGCTGGGAATCTTCTCTATGAAATTCATTTGCGTTACAACGACCGTGTCCAAAGAGCAAGATAGTGTAGCCTAAAATTACTAAAACGATCAGAGGTTAGTGCTGAAGTCGAACTGGGGACCGGTACGGGGAGCAGCTGTCTGTCGAGGCAGGGGATAATTTTCCCATCACGAGAAATAACAGGGACACAACCTATAGTTAGCGAGATGTAACACCGAGCAGGTCCGATCCAGTGTAATTACACCACGCACGCATGCGCAGATTACAGGCTGCTATAATTGAGATGTTTTGTTTACAGAAACGCTTGTTTATTACAGACATCAGCTTCAATAACACCACAAAAAATTCCTGGCTGTGATGTACAATTATTCGACTGCTGAGAGAGATCTCGTGGCTTGTGCAGGTTGCCATGTAAACGGACCACTGTTACATCAATGTCTGTAAGTCTCATGTGGTTTGTAGGCCTGTAAATTGTCATGAAAATTAAATACTAGCCTACAATTTAAATTATTGGTAAGTTGTGCATAGTTTATGCAAGTTGCTATGACTACATTACAATATTAGTTACAATAAAATTGTAACATCATCAAATTCACTTGACTTGTACAAATTACGATGAAAAACGGCCCCAGACAGTTTCAACATCTTATAAGTAGTATGTGAATGATCATGTTTCCATGTAAATGTTCCAGTACAGGCGTGCTGATATCATCATAATTGATCGGCAGAAGGATAAGGGTGTTATTCTTGATCCCACAATCCGTTTCGAGATGCACGAGCAACAGCCACAAGAGGTGTGTCGTGAAAAACATGTCCTATATGAGCCTTGTTGTCAGCATCTCGGAGCACATCACACATTGGATAGTTTTTGGGCTCATGTTCGGTGCCCGTGGCACGATCCCACGAGAAACTTTAAATCAAGTTAAACAATTTAAAATTTCTGATGCAACGATTGATGCCATAGGGTCTCATGTGTTAAAATCATCCTTACCTATAATTAGTAATCATTTGTACCCAACAGACTTTTATTGTAAATGATTTCCTATGTTTTCATATCATTTACCTTTATGTTTTCTTTTTCCTTTCAAATTGTCACATAATTGGTTTTCATGATTATTCTTTATGAATTGATTAGTAGGCCGATCTATTCTAACCCTTATTTAGGGCGGCTTTTTTATTAAAAAAATTCTTATCAACTTGTTGCAACCTGAAATCCGTTTTCGTCAAACATGCACTGTTTTTATGTTGTGGTTGTTGTTTTCTGATGCCAGGCGTTTGATAATAAAGTCACTTAACCTCTTGCTCTCCAATATTTTTCAAAGATATTGCCATAGTTAGCCACTGAAGCACAGATTTTGAGGTGTTCCGAATCCATTTCTTGATCTGAATTGTACAATGGGCAGTTAGGGGATCGATATATTCCAATTCTATGCAGGTGCTTGGCGAAACAGTCATCGTCTGTTGCAAATCTAAATGCAGCTACAGACAATTTGCGTGGTAAGTCGGGAATTCACTGTGGATTATGTTCTTTGTAACGTGTTTGAAATGATCTGCCAGTCTGTCCTATGTAGAAGTTGTTGCAGGTGTTACATCTGAGATCATTTCAAACACGTTACAAAGAACACATCACAGCCATAACAAAATTACAAAACACTTCCACATATGCAGAACACATCACAAATGCTAACCACACATACAGAGACATCAACACAGACATGGAAATTCTACACATCCAACCAAAAAGCCAGAAACTAAAGACACTAGAACAATACGAAAGTCACACAAAAACACATCCAAACGAAATTCTCAACACACAACTCAATTTCAGAACACACACACTCGTTGACTCCACATTACACTACACAAACACATCCCCCACAGGAAATAAAACAGGAGGCGCCAAGACCAGCAACGACCAGTTCTGAAGATGACCAATACCAAGTCGAAACATGTTAACAGGTAACATAAAAATTTAACACGTGAAAGATATATAATACGTTTCCCAAAGTGATATACTGTAGTACTAAAAGTTGTGTAATCAAGATGTATATTAAATTGAATTTACTATTCTGATATGAGATAATAGAATAGCAATTAAAAAGTATTTGGAGTATTATACTGATAGGAAATAGTAATATACGTTACAAGAGCGGTATGTTGACGTTTTCGTGTTCGAGGAAAAGATTGAAAAAGCGAAACGTAGTTGAGCTTTTTTAATTTCCGAGAACATGAAAACAAACATACCGCTCGTGTATCGTACATTATTTTGTGCGAAGATCGTTTATTACATATCTGAAAGACGAATTTATAATTGGTTGCAATGAAATCTCCATGTTGGTTTCTGTTTAATGACGGAAACTTCGGAAAACCAAAATATATTTCTTCAACATTGTTGCTATAAAATGTTTTCTGTGTTTACTATACTCCAGCAGGCCGTGATATACGTCTGTCTTTTTTTTCCCCCAGTCTATAAATGCGAACTTAAAACAAACGGAAGGTTATGTAATGATTTATTTTTTCATTTTAATATTTTAACAATATTATTTATATAACATATTGCAGTAATAACATCGGCATCTGGAATCTTGTTGGTTTTTTCACGGCTTCCTTAATGTTACTTGAATCAGGAATGCAATAAGTTTCGTGAAGTAGTAGACTTTACTTAATTTTTGCAAATATTTAAAAAACAATAATTAACATTGCAATTTAGGTGAAATTGCAGTGGTAAGTTTCTAATTTATAATTATTACCATGTTAAACGTCTCTAAAAATAATATGTTAAAAGCCTAAAGCAGTAAAATGAATGTCGCGCTTAAGCGGTAAGAATAGGGAAATTGTTATGTGTGTTACGTTGGGAATAGTGAATGTGGTATTTCACACTTACCGCGTATTGGTTCTGTGCGGAAAACAAGCAAATAAGCACGATCTCGCACAAAATCTATTTACTCGGAAAGAAAATTGTCCATCTTGTTTATTGTCTAGAAATGTTGCAATATTTACCGGCGCATTATAAGCAGAGAACGCTTGGGTCACGGTCGACATCATCATCATCATCATCATCATCATCATCATAATCATCAACATAATCCATGCACAAATGTTATTGCTGAACACATGTTAAGCGAAGCAAAGCAGAATGTGGTTAGGAAACCATGACTACGGACTTATTAGTGGCGTTCTGCGATGTCAATGAACATTTCCCAGTACTGCAGACACGTGATCGCTGGCATTACAACTGCATGTCCTCGTTTATTAGATGTTAACAGCTTGTCCATGTGTCTCTTATCACGCACGCATCAGTTAGACTGCAGCGATGTATCCCAATATTTGCTTATTCTGTTTCCAATTTATGCTATCAAAATATTCCCTCTATTTGTAACATGTATGAATACCATCATCTCTAGTATGTGCAATACAGGGGTTCACAAAGTTATGTTATCACCACAGCATGGAGAAAACAAAGCAGCTTAGGTTACCATTGTTTCTAGTAAATGTCATCCGTTATTCAGTGCCGTTAAATTATATTTTCATTGAAATTACACTAACCGTCGTTTTGTTTAGGGATCATGTAATATTTATATTATTGTAAGTAAAATGTCTGGGTCACTGGGTAAGAAGAAACTGTAGGCCTATACTTTTCAAGCCAGGTTGATCGGAAGAGAAGGCCTTACGGTCTTAACTCTGCCAGACAAAATAAAGCTGCAGGCTAAAGCAAGGAGATGCACTATCACCTTTACTTTTCAACTTTGCTCTAGAATATGCCATTAGGAAAGTTCAGGATAACAGAGAGGGTTTGAAATTGAAAGGGTTACATCAGCTACTTGTCTATGTGGATGACGTGAATATGTTAGGAGAAAATCCACAAACGATTAAGGAAAACACGGAAATTTTACTTGAAGCAAGTAAAACGATAAGTTTGGAAGTAAACCCCGAAAAGATAAAGTATATGATTATGTCACGTGACCAGAATATTGTACGAAATGGAAATATAAAAATTGGAGATTTATCCTTCGAAGAGGTGGAAAAATTCAAATATCTTGGACGAACAGTAACAAATATAGGCCCTAAATGACACTCATGAGGAAATTAAACGCAGAATAAATATGGGAAATGTGTGTTATTATTCGGTCGAGAAGCTTTTGCCATCTTGTCTGCTGTCAAAAAATCTGAAAGTTAGAATTTATAAAAGAGTTATATTACCGGTTGTTCTGTATGGTTGTGAAACTTGGACTCTCACTTTGAGAGAGGAACAGAGATTAAGAGTGACTGAGAATAAGGTGCTTAGGAAAATATTTGGGGCTAAGAGGGATGAAGTTACAGGAGAATGGAGAAAGTTACATAACGCAGAACTGAGGCCTTGTATTCTTCACCTGACATAATTAGGAACATTAAATCCAGACGTTTGAGATGGGCAGGGCATGTAGCACGTATGGGCGAATCCGGAAATGCATATAGAGTGTTAGGTGGGAAGCCGGAGGGAATAAGACCTTTGGGGAGGCTGAGACGTAGATGGAAGGATAACATAAAAGTGGATTTGAGGGAGGTGGGATATGATAAAGACTGGATGAGTCTAGCACAGGATAGAGACAGATTGTGGGCTTATGTGAGGGCGGTAATGAACCTTCGGGTTCCTTAAAAGCCATTTGTAAGTAAGGAAGCTACTGCTGCTATTATTACTGCTGCTGCGCTATTACCACCACCACCACCACCACCACCACCACCACCACCACTATTACTGTTGCTGCTATTGCTACTACTGAAACATGTATTGAAAGAAATGGTGAACATCTTATTTTTTATTAATTTCGAGGGTTTTGTACAAATTGTGAAATAGATTCGTGTAATACTATTAAAATATTACTGGGTTGAAAACCGTTGTTAAACCGTTGTAGTGTGATTCGTGCTCTGTTAAGGCTATTCAAGAATCGGGCCTTTTTTGTTTTGTTTGAATGAACAGTAGTCAAGCAGCTATAAATGTCAACAAACCAGTACAGTTGAGTGATAACCAGCTTTTGCCAATGGTCCATGTCCATAAAACAAGAAACGCAATAAGCAAATTATAAAAAATAAAAATAAATAAAAATAAAAAATAAAGAAAAAACACTAAAAATTGCAAATTAGAAGGTTCGTAATTTTCAGCCTAAAATAATTTACGCATACGTAAAAAAAAAAGTAAGAAATGAAATACACAGCGATATGTCTCCAGACTTGTTACAATACTTAACTATGTAGTAACTAAAGTCATTCACCCACAGTTGCTGATAAGCTTATTCTGTGAAACGTTTACATGAACAGAGTATAGAATGTTAGTTCAGTAGATCTATATGCCTGCACTCAACCTGAAAGCAATGTTTTGGTATGAACTTCCTAGGGATGAACTGGAAGGAATGGTGAACGGGACAAGAGTTCGGGGCAAAAGAAGATAGATCAGATGATATACGACATTAAGATATATGGATCACATGCGGAGACTAAGAGGAAGGCAGAAAATAGGAACAATTGGAGAAGGTTGAGTTTTCAGTGCATTGAAAGACCTGCCCTGGGGCAGAACACGTATGTATGTATGTATGTATGTATGTATGTATGTATGTATGTATGTATGTATGTATGTATGTATGTATGTATGTATGTATGTATGTATGTATGTATGTATGTATGTATGTATGTATGTATGTATGTATGTATGTATGTATGTATGTATGTATGTATGTATGTATGTATGTTTATGTATGTATTGATTGCGGTGATAGTCACAATGGTAATGATGATGAATTTGATAAAAAGGAATTCTTTAGGCGTTGTTAAAAAACTCTTAACAATTATAATAGAATCAAAAATCAAACTTCTTAATTGCAAACCACGAAACTAAGATGCAACCATAAACCAGAACATTCGAACTTTCACTGTAACATAATTTAATTACTTACTTACTTACTTACTGGCTTTTAAGGAACCCGGAGATTCATTGCCGCCCTCACATAAGCCCGCCATTGGTCCCTATCCTATGCAAGATTAATCCAGTCTCTACCATCATATCCTACCTCCCTCAAATCCATTTTAATATTATCCTCCCATCTACATCTCGGCCTCCTCAAAGGTCTTTTTCCCTCCGGCCTCCCAACTAACACTCTATATGCATTTCTGGATTCGCCCATACGTGCTACATGCCCTGCCCATCTCAAACATCTGGATTTAATGTTCCTAATTATGTCAGGTGAAGAATACAATGCGTGCAGTTCTGTGTTGTGTAACTTTCTCCATTCTCCTGTAACTTCATTCCTCTTAGTCCCAAATATTTCCCTAAGCACCTTATTCTCAAACACCCTTAACCTATGTTCCTCTCTCAAAGTGAGAGTCCAAGTTTCACAACCATAAAGAGCAACCGGTAATATAACTGTTTTATAAATTCTTTCAGATTTTTTGACAGCAGACTAGATGACAAAAGCTTCTCGACCGAATAATAACACGCATTTTCCATATTTATTCTGTGTTTAATTTCGTCCCGAGTGTCATTAATTACTGTTGCTCCAAGGTATAACATAATTTACATAACCCAAAAATAGTTGTGGGCAATTTTCACGTCTTCGGAAAGTACATTTCCATTTCAGGACCCCATTTAGGATTTTCCGTCTCATCAAGGTAGACAGGTTAGGACTAGGTGGTTTCTGTGGGAGGGGGTGAGACTGAAGGCTGGCATTGCTAGTGCGAGTCCCATCCTACAGAGGCGCTGTGTGTACAGTCATTGTTGTAGGCACACGCGAGTCGTGACGAGGCACGCAAGCCCAGCTTGTCAGGACTAAATAATTGCTGGCTTCAGCACTATCATTAAAACTTAGCGTAGTGGGCGAGGTTTGTACATGTATTATTACAGACAAGTAGCAGGGGTAGCAAAACATTCATCACGCCGACACTTCTGTGCTGCCACCTGGCGATGAGAATTCATACTACTTCACGCCAGACATGACATCCAAATGTTAACATGCTTTCGGTTCTGTAATTACATCTTCAATTCTGTATTTATTAAAGTGTAGCCAGACATTAGCTGGTTAACCATAGCCAATCAAAGAGACCAAGATTATTCAAGTTACAACTATATCAGAGAAACAACACTTCATTAATAGCTCTGCCAATAAAATAGTGTCGTAACTCGAAAATTGTCATTTGTAAAGATATGCTACTTCCTAGTAAGGTAAGGTAATAACTGCCCCCCATTGGAGGTAGCCCAGAAGGACTCAGTATACTCTCCTACATGAATTTTGCGATATTAAATGTTTACATAAATTTTGTAGAAAGAAAATTAAAATAAACATATATGAATAGAAAGTGAATAAAAAAAATTAAACAGAGCGAATATGATGACTCAGAATTTGGCAAGAGCGTTTCAAAACTGAAGTTATGATGTCAGCAGTAAGTGTCGGTGGTAGTTCAAAAGTCTTCCTGAAGCGTTCAAAGAACTTGGAAATCACACCACGAGCTCCAATAAGAAGACCAATCACCTCAATGTCTTCAAGCTGGTATTTTGCTTTGAAGTAATCAACTGTTGGCAGATAAATGTTGATCTTTTCTTGATTGACATCCTCCGGCTGGCTACTCCCCGTTTCAATCCTTATGGTAGGATCAATTATATATCCTGCTGTAAAAATATTTTATCCATGACCATAACGAAAAACATGCCTTTACTAAATACTTTTGCGTTTGTAAAGAAGGATTTTATTCAACATTACTTTATTCCACTAGTGAGATAAAGACTTTACCTCACAGTTTGAACTTTATCTCACAGTTCATTAGTATTTTCCTAGTACCCGGGTACATTGAACTATTACTCAAGAAGTTAATATATTAGTTACTAGATGTCACTACCTCTACTTCTTTATTACCATTTCTTAAATATACATACACTCAATCTCCTTCTCTTTTCTCTATCTACTACGTCGTAATTTGTGCATTGCATCCATATCTAATATGTATTTTTTTTTTAATTTGTAATAATTTACTTTTTTGGGAGGCGAGGAGACTTGAACCTGCGAAGTTGGGTTTATAGGATTTTATAACAACACGCGTTAGTCAACTAAGTGCCGGCTCACACATTACAGCAGTCAATGCAAACCACGCAACGACGATTCAATTAAGTTAAAGCGCGGAGAAAATAGAGTATTGAGTACGTCCCGTTTAACTGCCCAATATTTAATTCAGAACAACAATAATTCTATAAATAAGAATAAATACACTGAGCTAAGCAGACACGATGATAAATTACGTTTCAATATTCCTCTTAAGTTTACAGAAGTAAAATGTGAAATTATTTTAATCACATTAGTCTCGTGAACAATTCTAAATAATCCCTGAAACTTCAAAAAGATGAAAATACACGTTTAAAATGAAAAAAAAAATATATATATATTAAAATTATATAATTAATTATAATTTGTTATTTATCCAACACCTTAGATACCATTCTTCACTAATCATAGCCTCCTACATCATAACCTACCTAGCTAGTACACGTATCGATTGTAAAAATTCATGCCATGATATGTGATTATATGAGGACTTATTTTCAACATATTTTCTCTTATAAAACATAATTTTTCGTTATGGTCATTGATAAAATTACGTATGGTACTTGTGAGCGTGATCTTTATTGCGCTCGTGTAATTTAAGCACTCGGCTGACGCCTCGTGCTTAAATCTTTCCACTCGCGCAATAAAGATGCACTTACGTCACAAGTACCATAAATAACTATTAATGAGTGGGTACCAAAAGCTTTGATAATTTACTATCTTATTATTAGAATTTTATGTCTCCAACCAGTAAAACAGTATTGGAAAATTTTACGAATGTAATATGTGGTTTTCGACATACGACAGTATTTTACTGACAGTAGGGTTGCCAAGGTTACAAACAGAAAATAATTGAGATTTTAGAAATGATTGTCAAAATGCATCCCGTCACAGCTTTACCAAAATGTTTTACCTTTAAGAGAATGTTGTACGTAATTGCAACTATAGACAAAAGTAATTTAAAATAAACTAAAACAGCACTATTGAGATAAACCATGATTGAAATTTGGAAATCTGAAATTATACAACCAATCCTTTTCAAATATTTACCACACATTCTTATAATTTTTTTATTTTTTATATTTAAATTCTTAATTTTTTATATTTTAATTTCTAATTTTTTATATTTAAATTTTTAATTTTTTACATTTAAATTTTTAATTTTTTATATTTCTATTTTTAATTTTTTATATTATTTCAATTTTTAATTTTTTATATTTCAATTTTTAATTTTTTGTGTTATTTCAATTTTTAATAAATTACAATAAAAACTGACAAAATATGAAATTTTACCCTGAATGTTTTTTAGTTATAAAATAATTTATTTCTTTTAATTACGTCACAAAAATATCCCCCGTGTTATAACTTTTTTTTTATTAAATGTTTTATTTTCTGTGGTACATGGATACAGTTTTCAAATCTGGTATAATGAAAGACTCTAAAATTGTGTGAGAAACGAAATTATTTCAATATTATATAAGCAAATCGTTGTAAGGTTACTAAAATTTATTAAAAAGTCACGGAAGACTCTAAAATTGTGGTTGTTGAGAAACGAAATTATTTCAATACTCTATAAACAAATCGTTGTAACGTTACTAATAGTACATTATGCAACGAGCCTATAATGAAGGTATTTAAGAAGTGAGTATGGATATTTATGAAACGAGCGCAAGCGAGTTTCATAATTTTCATACGAGCTTCTTAATTACCATTATAGGCGAGTTTCATACGACTTTTTATGCTCGACCATATTTCTAACTTGATATTATTAATTTTATTGTATCTGACGTGGAGCAATGTCCCGTATGTTTTGAGATGTGCGCAGACGCGAAAGTATTGATTTTTTCCGAGGAACAGATGTGCACATTGACCTTGCTAGGCCATAAGAACCTACAGAGATAACACTGAAATTAAATTAGACATTGAAAAACGAGATGACAAATTGAATTTATTTGAATATTATTTATAATTAACGCTAATTATTATAGTAACAGAAAATAACCTTCTGCGACAGTATTGGATTTCCAGCCTCTGTGACTTTTCGCTAATTCTCTTTCGATTGCATATCCGAGAATAATCGATACTTGAGGTTTTATAACGGTAGAAAGCTGACCTGTCGTTGGCTGAACAGTTGTAACCTGAGTCGTCATTGGCTGAAAGACCTGACCTTTAATGAGTAGGAATACTTTAATGACATGCATTAAAGGTCTGCTACCAGGTGTATAATTACTACATTTCGGCATGGTCGAGCATAAAATCTATTAAAAAGTCATGAAAGACTCCAAAATTGTGGTTGCTGAGAAACGAAATAATTTCAATACTATATAAGCAAATCGTTGTAGCTTTACTATACATATTTTATGGGTGATGCTGACGTTCCCGTCCGCACTCAAGAACCCTTCTTCTTCTGCGTGGAAGCGGTAATGCATTCTTGTAGGGTGGAATAATGGCTGCACTTAGCAAGGCGGTTGTTCCACTCTGCATATTCCGATGGGAACTGCGTGATGCACACTTATTATTACAGCTGCACTGTAGGAAGTGTCGGACAGAACCGCCATGTTTCTTCGTGTGGCCTGCCTCCCACTCTGCCCAGGATTTGCAATTATACACCAGACATGGATTTATCGTGCCGGACTTCTCTTGCCCCGGCGTTAATTTTCGACACGTTACGGTATGCCAGATACGTTATGCGGTGGCAGTTTTAATACAAGGTATTTCAAAACCCGAAATTCTAGGCACGGCAAAAGAGGAAGCTCGTCTTTATTTAACTCGATGGCAGTTTCTCTGGAGTGTGTGAGTGGTTATAACCTACCCTACTTAAATAAGTAAGCAAGAATTGAGCAAGCCAACCAAAAAGAAAACGCACTATAAACTTACAAATTAAATTAGTAACCAAACAAAAATCTGGGTAACTTGCCAATCAGCCAAACGGCAGAAACGTATCTAACAAAACACCAAATTAACTAACCAACAACGAAATTAATTAAACAACGAACAACTTTACTACCAAATAACGTCACTAGTCATTTAAAAAGCAAGTAGCCAATCAAGAAATTAACGAATCAAATAAATGACCAATCAATAAAGTAACCAACCGAACAAGAAATTAATTAACCAAACAACTATGAAACCAAGCAATCAGTTAACAAAGAAACTAAGAATTAACACATCGAGAAACTAACCAATCAACCAATAAATCAACTAAACAATTCAATAACCAAACAGCTAAACAAGACGGTAACCACTCAACTAATCAAGACAGTAACCACGAAACTAACCACGAAACAACTATTCAACAAACAAGAAACTAAACATTCCACCGACCAATAGACTAACAAATCAATCAACAAAGAAACTAACAATCTACCTAGAAACTAATCCATGTATCGAGCAAGAAAATAGCCAATCAATCAATCAATCAATCAATCAATCAATCAATAAAACAATCAGTTAAGAAACTAATTAATTAACAGGACAAGAAACTAACCAATCAAGCAATAAACCAATTATATAATCGATTAACCAACCAACTAAACATCAATCAACCATGACACTAACCGATTAACTAACCACGAAACTAATAAACCAGCTAACTAAGAAACTAAACATTAAACTAACTAAATAATGGATTAACCAAGCAACTAACCAATGAAGCAATCATGGCGCTAATCTATCAACTAACCACGAAGAAAATAAATCAGGAAACCAAGAAACTAACCAATCAACAAAACAAACTAACAAATCACCAAAACAAAGCAAGGAATTAATCAATTCACTAATAAAGCAACTAACAAATCAACACACTAAGAAACTCACAAATTAACCAATCAAGACCTTAACCAATTAACCAAGAAACCAACCATCTCATTGATATCTGTTAATTATTGAGAAATACTAGGTTTACATCTCGAAAAAAAAAACATCATATTCTTGTGCTACAATTAACTGATTATTAGCAATTTGCTGCTACATAAAAGAAAAACATAGTATCTCCTCAACTACTTTTCAGATTCTAAGTTTCTTTTTTATTTATGACTCCAGAATATTACAGGATGGATGATAGTGAACTTCCTACGTTTTACGTTATAAAGTTTTTGAATTACATTTTTTTTTATTTTGTAATAAGGAAAAAAGTAATTTTTATTTTACATTATTTACTTAAAATTTACGATATTATACTTACATGTCTATGAAAGTAGTTGATGCTCTACAATTTGAATGACTATACGTGTCCTGAAAATTTGAAACAATTTGGACAAATAGTTGAAGACATATCATGTTTTCAATTAGACAAATAGCAGAAAATTATTTTCTTTAAATTTTTAAAATAAAAATAATGAACTATTATGATAATTATAAATTTGTTGATGCCAAATGAGAGCCCCAAATACAATTTATTTGTGTAAAAATTAGAAAGATCCACTGAATTATATCTGACATATTTAAAATTTTGTTAAAGGTTACAATGTGCAGCACCGCTACTGTATGAGTTCCTTTAATGCTCAAAATACTACTGAAGAAGATAATTATTAAAATGAACAGACGCATTTAGTTAAATGTACCATAGCGCCTTGTTTCTGATAGTTGTTGAACACACATTTTGAAAAGTTAACTTAAACTATACATTTCTATATTACTTGCAGACTTACTACACGCTTCACCAATAACCAAAAATGTATCTGAAAATAGGCTTAAGGACTTTACTAATAGACGGTAGTATATTATGCACACTATTTAAAGGATGTAATTCATGTTTTGTTATTTGAAGTGTTGTATCAGTGAAGAAGTGTGTTGTGTCAGTGAAGTGTGTTTGTATCAGTGACGTTTTATAGTTTCTAGTGGTAGACCAAAGCATTTGAACAGTGAAATGTTTCTGAAGTGTTAGTGAAATGAGGATAGTATCAATGAAATGTGTCGTAGTAAAAGAGCAGTGAGTGAGCTGACAGCGAAATGAGTGTAATGCTGAAAGATACTTGTGCAGATATGGACATATCATTCTCGTGGGTTTTAGTTCGAACTTAGGGTTAAGATACAAATTAGATTTACTTTAAATATTATTTAAGTGATCGTGCTTCATTTAATTTAGGATACTCCTTGTTAATTTTATTATACTATTATTATCCGGTTGAGAAGGTTTTGTCATCCAGCCTGCTGTCAAAAAATCTGAAAGTTAGAATTTATAAAACAGTTATATTACCGATTGTTCTTTATGATTGTGAAACTTGGACTCTCACTTTGAGAGACGAACAGAGATTAAGAGTGTTTGAGAATAAGGTTCTTAGGAAAATATTTGGGGCTAAGAGGGATGAAGTTACACGAGAATGGAGAAAGTTATACAACGCAGAACTGCACGCATTGTATTCTTCACCTGACATAATTACGAACATTAAATCCAGACGTCTGAGATGGGCAGGGCATGTAGCACGTATGGGCGAATCCAGAAATGCATATAGAGTGTTAGTTGGTAGGCCGGAGGGAAAAGGACCTTTGGGGAGGCCGAGACGTAGATAGGAAGATAACATTAAAATGGATTTGAGGGAGGTGGGATATGATGATAGAGACTGGATTAATCTTGGTCAGAATAGGGACCAATGGCGGGCTTATGTGAGGGCGGCAATGAACCTCCGGGTTTCTTAAAAGCCAGTAAGTAAATAAGTAAGTAAGTAAGTAAGTAAGCAAGTAAGTAATTAAGAGAGTAAGTATTATTATTTATTATTAGTAGTATTAATTGTTATTATTATTATTATTATTATTATTATTATTATTATTAGTAGTAGTAGTAGTAGTATTATTATTTATTTATTATTAATTGTATTTATTATTAATTATCATTATTCAGTATAATCAGTTACCACTACCACCGGGTATTTACCAGTTTGCAATGTGAATAAATACATACACATACATACATAAATTGCCGAAGTTTGGGGAAAACATTTGCCATACAGTGACGATAAAGTGATATCGAAAATTTTAACCGATAATACTGCAGTGACACATGACTGTGTTTGGTTGAAATATCGGATTCTTATATTTTACTCAAGAGTGCAGTAGTCTCAGGAATTTATTCCCACAACTTTCCTATCTCACAAATCCTCTTGATCAAGTTAGTTGGCAAACAGTCGTTAAATATTGTTAGAGAGAAGGCAATCATATTTCTGGCAGGTACGTGGAAGCCCGGAAATTCCGTGCCGAGGAAATTTGGCTGGAGATGTAATTCAAAATGTTAACAAGACGTCCGACTCGTGTCTAACGAAGACTCGACACGAACGCCGCTTCCTCCTCCAGCTGTAATTGCAAGGAGGGTTCTTGTTCTTTACCGACCGCTCATGTTAGTAATAATGGGGTCAACGCGCAGAATTATGCAGCCCGCACGGCCGAGCAGAATTTGAATTGGGCGTGGTATTGCCTTGCTTATTCATTTACATGGCCACGCTAAATCACCTGCACAAAATATATAATCAGGACTTTCGTGAACAGGATGCCATACAAAGTCAAAACTGACGATCTGGTGTACGAACGCTCATAGATGGATGTAAGGTACATTATCTGCACCGTATATCTGAGTTCGTAGATTGGTCTTTGAGAATATGAACATGGGGTACTGGCTTGTGGAGATAGACAAGAGTAAATGTTGGAAAATTACTATGGAAGTGATATAGCTGTGTAGATTGAAGTGTGCAATAAAATACATTAAAATAAATAAAAAAAGAATCTAATAATTTTGTAACTAAGTCCACGGTTAATTAGACAATTATGATAAAATTCTGCGTAGTTTGGCAACACCGCATCCCTTAGTTACTGCAGTACGGTTGCCAGAAAATAACTATAATCAATTCTTTCATTTAATCTGCAAGAAAACCGTCCATTTTGTTGAAAACATGCAAGGAATAAATAATTCTTTATCACTTTCTCTAATAATACTTACTTACTTACAAATGGCTTTTAAGGAACCCTCAGGTTCATTGCGACCCCCACATAAGCCCGCCATCGGTCCCTATCCTGTGCAAGATTAATCCATTCTCTATAATCATATCCCACTTCCATCAAATCCATTTTTATATTATCCTCCCATCTACGTCTCCCCAAAAGTCTTTTTTCCTCTGGCCTCGCAATTAACACTCTATATGCATTTCTGGACTCGCCCATACGTGCTACATGCCCTGCCCATCTCAAACATCTGGATTTAATGTTCCTAATTATGTCAGGTGAAGAATACAATGCGTGCAGTTCTGTGTTGTGTAACTTTCTCCATTCTCCTGTAACTTCATCCCTCTTAGTCCCAAATATTTTCTTAAGAACCTGATCTCAAACACCCTTAATCTCTGTTCCTCTCTCAAAGTGAGAGTCCAAGTTTCACAACCATAGACCTAGAGAACAACCGGTAATATAACTGTTTTATAAATTCTAACTTTCAGATTTTTTGACAGCAGACTAGATGATAAAAGCTTCTCAACCGAATAATAACACGCATTTTCCATATTTATTCTGCGTTCAATTTCCTCCCGAGTGTCATTTAAGTTATATTTGTTACTGATGCTCCAAGATATCTGAATTTTTCCACCTCTTCGAAGGATATTTCTCCAATTTTATATTTCAATTTCATACAATGTTCTGGTCACGAGACATAGGCATATACTTTGTCTTTTCGGGATTTACTTCAAAACCTATCGCTTTACTTGCTTCAAGTAAAATTTCCGTGTTTTCCCTAATCGTTTGTGAATTTTCTCCTAACATTCACGTCATCCGCATAGACAAGCAGCTGATGTAACCCGTTCAATTCCAAACCCTCTCTGTTATCCTGAACATTCCTAATGCCATATTCTAGAGCGAAGTTAAAAAGTAAAGGTGATAGTGCATCTCCTTGCTTTAGCCCACAGTGAAGCTGGTCTATACGGACTCTGCATAGTGTGACTACTAGTAGGGGAGACTCGGCTAATTCCGCAATATTAAGAAGTAAATCTATCATATTTTTATCAAAAGGTTTATTGAAAAATATTATCAAGGTATGTAGCCATGGACGAAACCTTTCATTACAAAATGAGATGAAGAGACTTATTAAAATGCAAATATTTTAGTTGTACATACATTACAGGTGAAAAAGAACAACTCGGGTAATTCCGCAACTGTGCGGATAAATCCGCAATAGGACTTCGTTAATTCCGCAGTAGTAAATAATTATGAAATACATTATGAAAGTAACATAAAAGGAACAATTTATATGTAACAATGCTCACTTTCTTCACAGCTGTGTAGCAAAACACGAAAAACAGCCAACTTTCGATGTTTCACTGTATTGCCGACAGAGGTGTCGACCAATATCCTTGATTTTTTCTATAGCACTGCAGAGGACATGCCTCCTGTTGACAGCCTCTCAAAACTTACGTCCACGCTATTGTAAGGCCGCAGTAAAATCATACATGCACTACTGCGGAATTACCCGTACTGCGGATTTAGCTTAGTTTCCCCAAATAAATAAATAAGTAAATGAATGAATGAATAAAAATAAATAAATAAATGAAATAAATAAGTAAATTAATTAATTAAATTAAATAAATAAAATAAATAAATAAAATAAATAAATTAAATAAATAAATACATACATACATAAATAAATACATAAGTAATAAGTAAATAAATAAATAAATAATAAACAGATAAATAAACAAATAAATAAAAATAAATAAATAAACAAACAATTAAACAAATAAATAAATAAACAAACAAATAAATAAACAAACAATTAAACAAATAAATAAACAAACAAATAAATAAATAGATTAGGCCTATATAAATAAATAAATAAAACCGGTAAGGAAATAAATAAAATTAACGAAAAGTCAGTAAGTGACTAAACTAACAAAAGGATAAATAAAAGAAAAATTATATCAGTAAATGAGGGAAAATTAAAAAAAAAAATAAGTAGGTAAGTGAATAAATATTATCCTGACAGACACGAAATATCATTTTCCACATCATTGCACGTTTAATAAATGTCGCGTGTCAGGAACGTTGTTTATAGACCATGAATATCTTTATCTGCGATATCTCTGATAGGTCAAACGGACGGCGGTTACGGGGATGATAAAACAAGGTCGGATGTTAGCGTTTGCCATTCCATCTCTCTGTTACGCAGCCATTACGCTCTCACGAGATGACGCCGTTATGCGGGCTGCTGATCGTGCAGGGGCAGACTGCAGTCCCGCAGTACCAGCACTTAATGATAAAATACTAATACAGGTCTCATAACCTACCGCCCCCTCCCCACCCCACTCTTAAAAGTCTTGCAGAATTGAGATTAATATAGACCCTTTTAAAATTAGTAGCTGTGCTCTCATGTTCACCCACTAGGAGAATGGGGATGAGGAATGAGAGGTTATTTTTGCACGTACAACCTGAATTTCTCACGCGCCAGCGTTTCGTGACCTACCTTGCCAACATCAAGACATGAGAATCCTCTATTTGTCTCTAAATGTTCGCTAGATCTCGCTTAATAAAAGTCAAATTAACAAATGTTAATTTTGTTAGGGGTTGTAAAATTTACAACCGCGTCAAGGAAACAGATTCGGGATATATTTTCACTAATATGAGATTCCGATTTGTCTCTAAACATTTGCTAGTTTTCACTTAATAAAACTCAAATTAACAAATTTTAATTGTATTAAGTTTTATTACATTTATAACTGTTAAAAAAAAGATATTTGGGATATATTTTTATTAATATCACAATCCGCTATTTGTCTCTAAAGGTTTGCAGATTTTTTTACTCAATAAAAATCATACTCCCTCCGTTCCAAAATATGGTAAGTATAGTAACAAACAAAACAAGTTTGACTATTGCGCATGCGTGCACGAAATGTTTCACGGTGTGGTATTTATTTAATTATTTATTTATTTATTTATTCATTCATTCATTTATTTATTATTTATTATTGAATGACATTAAATTAATTAATTTATTTTTTTACTTATTAATTTTTTTATTCTTTACCTCTTTACCTCTTTCCCTCTTTCCCTCATTTACTCCTTTACTCCTTTACTCATTTACTCATTTACTCATTTACTCATTTACTCATTTACTTCTTTACTCCTTTACTCCTTTACTCATTTACTCATTTACTCATTTACTCATTTACTCATTTACTCATTTACTCCTTTACTCCTTTACTGGTTTACTCATTTACTCATTTACTTCTTTACTTCTTTACTTCTTTACTTATTTACTTATTTACTTATTTATTCATTTACTCATTTATTTATTTATTATTTATTATTGAATGACATTAAATTAATTAATTAATGTATTAATTAATTTATTTATGAATTTATTTACTAATATACTAATTTACCTCTTTACCTCTTTACCTCTTTACTTATTTACTTATTTACTTATTTACTTATTTACTTATTTACTTATTTACTTATTTACTTATTTACTTATTTACTTATTTACTTCTTTACTTCTTTACTTCTTTACTTCTTTACTTCATTACTTCATTACTTATTTACTTATTTACTTATTTATTTATTTATTTATTTATTTATTTATTTATTTATTTATTTAAATCCATGACCAACAGAAGCAGGCTTCCAATTACAGGTGGCTTACACAGATACATACACAAAGTTCATAATAAAAAAAACAGCACAAACGAAAGAAAGAAGATACATAACGGTAACAGATGCTAGAATATAATATTGCAGTTAATATAGTGCCAAATGTCAATATAATGATGCAAAATTATTTAAAAACTAGAGTAGAAACATTATAATACGCCTACACTTCAGTATTTGACAGTGCAGTTGTGAATGTTTGTAATCTTCTGTAGTGCATCGAACTTTAATATTTAAATAGTTCATTATGAACAGAAATCAAATGGGCACCTGCTGTGTTGTTCCTGTTGCAGAAAATGTAACAACCCAGTCAATGTTGAATAGAACATCTAAGGCACAACAGCTGTATAAAAACGGGTTGTAATTTATTGCAGTTTTTATGTTAATTTGGCTCTCTCAAAACAATGTTTGTTTTCTTTTTTTTTTAATTTATCACACAGAATGAAATGTACTTAATTTGTATGTTTTCTTATGTTAATTTATCAATCAAACAAGTATCTAGAATATGTATTAAAGTTACATTATATTACTAAGAACTTTAACAAATGTATACCATATTTTGGAACAGTGGGAGTATTTACAAATGTCAATTCTCTGAATTATTTTAAATTTCACAACCAATTCAAGCAAACAGATTTTTTGGGATAGCTTCTCATTAATATGAGATTTCACTATTTGTCTCTGAACATTTGTCAGCTTTCGCTTAATAAAAATCAAATTAACGGATGTTAATTCTTTTAACTCTCTTTCACACTATTGTAAGAAATTTATTTATTTATTTATTTATTCATTATTTATTCATGAATAAATGAAATGAAATGAAAACAATAATAAATAGAGGGCTAATGAAATATGACTCTGAAATTATTTTTCCTTGTCCTGAAATATGAATTACAGTTTTGTTGTTATATCCTTATTCCGGGGAGGTCTTATTGTGAAACGCTTTTCGTTTTGTTTTCAGAAAAGTTGGCACATTTCTACATTTACCGTCTAACGTCTCCTACAAGGCAGGTATTCAATTAGAATTTAATGAATCCCCCGTTTTTTTTTTTTTGTCAGGGATTCAGTAAACGTGTAGGCCTATCTACTTCGAATAATGACAACCGTACCTCTGATTGAGGTACTGGCTGAGATATATATATATATATATATATATATATATATATATATATATATATATATATATATATATATATATATGAATAATGAGACAGTGCATCTCACTTGACGATATGTGTTAGAGGAAGAACAATTGTTTGTATGAATCTGAAGTTTGATTAGTGGAATATGTAGCTAATCGGCGATGTATGCATTGGAGGGGGAAAGGAGCTGACCACCCTACCCCATTATCTCCTGGCCTAGTTGCCTCATGAGTGATGCCTTATTGGTGTTACTTATGAGGTTCAAATCTGTCTTCGGACAGTTGACTGAACAACAATGATAACTAGGGACCGGATTTTTATGTAATATCAAGGTGTGAAATATGTACATATTTATGTAAGAAAAATAAGCTGAATATGTACCAAAATATGCAAAATCATGAAAATATTTAATATCAATATCTGCGCTGGTTTGTATTGTTAAGCCTAGATATTTTTAGTCTGGTACAATTTTTAATTTTCTGTTCTTCATGCCGATTTTCTGTTTCTGGTGCTCTTCCGCCGTTTCTGAGTATCATCATTTCTGTCTTGTCCACATTTATATCAAATTTGTTTCTATTGCACTATTTTACCATGATGGTTATAGTTTCTTGTAACTTTGTAAGGTCTTTAGACCATACTACTATGTCGTCCGCTTATGCGTATGAGATTATTAGCTCCTTGATTTTTACAATACAAAGTAGTTGTATGAGAATGGTTGCCTTTTGTTCACTCATATTTACTGTGGAAGGTTGCCTTTTGTTCAATCATATTTACAGTGGAAGATTGCCTTTTGTTCACTCATATTTACAGTGGAAGGTTGCTTTTTTTCACTCATATTTACAGTGGAAGATTGCCTTTTGTTCACTCATATTTACAGTGGAAGGTTGCCTTTTGTTCACTCATATTTACAGTGGAAGATTGCCTTTTTTCACTCATATTTACAGTGGAAGGTTGCTTTTTTTCACTCATATTTACAGTGGAAGGTTGCCTTTTGTTCACTCATATTTACAGTGGAAGATTGCCTTTTTTCACTCATATTTACAGTGGAAGATTGCCTTT
Source organism: Periplaneta americana (assembly GCF_040183065.1). NCBI lineage: Eukaryota > Metazoa > Arthropoda > Insecta > Blattodea > Blattidae > Periplaneta > Periplaneta americana. The sequence continues at coordinate 24,297,192 of NC_091130.1, forward strand.
TGTTCACTTATATTTACAGTGGAAGGTTGCCTTTTGTTCACTCATATTTACAGTGGAAGATTGCCTTTTGTTCACTCATATTTACAGTGGAAGATTGCCTTTTGTTCACTCATATATACAGTGGAAGATTGCCTTTTGTTCACTCATATATACAGTGGAAGATTGCCTTTTGTTCACTCATATTTACAGTGGAGGGTTGCCTTTTGTTCACTCATATTTACAGTGGAAGATTGCCTTTTTTCACTCATATTTACAGTGGAAGATTGCCTTTTTTCACTCATATTTACAGTGGAAGATTGCCTTTTGTTCACTCATATTTACAGTGGAAGGTTGCTTTTTTTCACTCATATTTACAGTGGAAGATTACCTTTTGTTCACTCATATTTACAGTGGAAGGTTGCCTTTTGTTCACTCATATTTACAGTGGAAGATTGCCTTTTTTCACTCATATTTACAGTGGAAGGTTGCTCTTTTTCACTCATATTTACAGTGGAAGGTTGCCTTTTGTTCACTCATATTTACAGTGGAAGATTGCCTTTTTTCACTCATATTTACAGTGGAAGATTGCCTTTTGTTCACTTATGTTTACAGTGGAAGGTTGCCTTTTGTTCACTCATATTTACAGTGGAAGGTTGCCTTTTGTTCACTCATATTTACAGTGGAAGATTGCCTTTTGTTCACTCATATTTACAGTGGAAGGTTGCCTTTTGTTCACTCATATTTACAGTGGAAGATTGCCTTTTTTCACTCATATTTACAGTGGAAGATTGCCTTTTGTTCACTCATATTTACAGTGGAAGGTTGCCTTTTGTTCACTCATATTTACAGTGGAAGATTGCCTTTTGTCACTCATATTTACAGTGGAAGATTGCCTTTTGTTCACTCATATTTACAGTGGAAGGTGGCCTTTTGTTCACTCATATTTGCAGTGGAAGGTTGCCTTTTGTTCACTCATATTTACAGTGGAAGGTTGCTTTTTTCAGTCATATTTACAGTGGAAGATTGCCTTTTGTTCACTCATATTTACAGTGGAAGGTTGCCTTTTGTTCACTCATATTTACAGTGGGCGGTAAGGGGTGAGTGCCTCTTCTACTTCCTGGAACTAAGATGTTATGTTTCGTCCCGAAATATATCCTTTCTCGGGTACGGTAGGTAAAAAGGCGTTTCAAATCTATATATTTCAAATTGTAAACTTCCCCAGCAGGTTTTCTTTTTCCTTTTAAAGAAGTAAAAATGAATAAAACCCCAAAATATGTAGATTTATGTAATACCAAGCCATAATATGCAATGTGGGGTAAATATGTAAAAATATGTAATATCAAATTTTAATATATTAATGGTAATTACAAGATTCGCAAATATTTGATATTTATGTACTGTTAGGTGGAAAGGAATATAATATGTAATTACATAAAAATCCGGCCCCTAATGATAACCGCTCTCTTCTGGATCACAATGTTAAGTTATTATTTATATTTTATTATATTTCGCATAATGATAAACGAAATAATTTCAAACAAGCTGTCTTAATTCCATTACGAATTCCATCTTCTAAAAGAGCTACAGATGAAACTTAAAAAAATGTGTATATATAGGCTAAAGACGTTAATTTCTAAAGAAATCAAGTTTGAGAGGAAGGGTAAAGCAACGGAGGGAAATTTTGCGTCGTGCCAACACAAATCCTTTTCCATTGGAAGTCATATAATTCCCCGACCGCCTTTTGAAACCAACCGTAGACCACACTTGGAGCGGGAAGGTGTGGGAGTAGGGAGGGAACACTTCATTTTAAAATCTGTTCTAGACGGCCCAACAATGAATTAAGTTCTGCACGATTAGTTCCAATTTTTTTTCAAACCCTCCTCCCCTACCTTCCAACCCCTTACTACCCCTTACCACCGTTATTTCTATGTGTGTGTTTTCCATCTCAAAAGACTGCAAATGACAAGTTCCGGTTTTATAATGGGACACGATGTGGTGTATAGAGAGCAAAAAAAGCCCTTCCTAATGTCTCAGCTACACACCCACTCTCCCACCCCCACCGCCAACTAATGACCTAACCGTTGTGAATCCTGATGTCTAAAGCCCTTCTATAGGATCATTAAATTATAGTATTCTACTTCACACACAATAAAAAAAAAGGAATGCTGTATTCAAAACGTGAAGATTTTTACGCTCAAATAACTCCTTCCGTGTAAAGCCGAAAGTAGAATTTTTCGACTTTTTTCATCAAGTTAAACTCATGCAAGAGATTTATCCAGATGTGTACTTACACATCTTATGACTGTACTTTCGCTACTTCTTCCATGCCATCAATAACCGGTCTTTAACAAAAGGCAAAGAGGCGGTGGCATTTGTTTTTACCCCCAGCTCTCCTTTTCATCGTTGAGTGAAAGTCCCAATTCTGATGTTCCGATTCTATTAGTTAAATTAAGTTTTTCTTTCGCTGAAGCCAACTCTAACCGTCTAAGTTGAGATAAAACAGTGGTTAATGTAAGATCCAGTATCAACAAACCATGATGATAAGCAATTAATAGGAGGTTTAAAGATTTCCTCGTCGAGCGAGTTGATTCAGTGGCAGAAAACTTGACTCTATTCAGGAGGCCTCGGGTTCAAATTCCAGTCGATCAATTTGATCATGTAACCCGTTCAATTCCAAACCTTCCCTGTTTTCCTGGACTTTCCTAATGGTATATTTTACAACAAAGTTAAAAAGTAAAGATGATAGTGCATCTCCTTGCTTTAGCTAGCAGTGAATTGAAAAAAAGCGTCAGACAGAAACTGACCTAGACGGACTCTCCTCTAAGTTTCACTAAGACACATTTTAATTAATCGAATCAATTTCTTGGGAATACCAAATTCAATAATAATATTATATAAAACTTCTCTCTTAACGGAGTCATATGCCTTTTTGAAATCTACGAATAACTTATGTACTGTGCCTTTATACTACCTTTTTTTCTCCAATATCTCTCGAATACAAAAAGTCTTATTAATAGTCGATCTATTACGTCTAAAACCACATTTATGATCTCCAACAATTTCATCTACATAAGGAGTTAATCTTGTCAAAAGAATATTGAACAAAATTTTGTACGACGTCAACAATAGTGATATTCCTCGAAAGTTACTACAATTAGTCTTTTTCCCCTTCTTAAATATAGACACAATTAAGGACTCCTTCCATTGGTCGGGTACAATTTCCTTTTCCCAAATAGCATTTATAAGCTTAAAAATTTCAATAGATAATGCGCTTCTATCGCTTCTCTAAATTCTTCTGGAATTTGATCGATATCTTGGGACTTCTAATTTTTCAGCTTTTCTATTGCAATTTCGACTTCAGAAAGTGTGGGTTCGGATATAAATTGCTCAGCAGTTGGTATTTGAATATCGTCCCGATCATTTCTATTTGGCCAATGCACATTTAGTAGTTGTCAAAAATAGTTTTTCCATCTGTTCATGATGGAATGACAGTCTACAAGGAAGTCACTATTCTCATCCTTGATCACGTTTACCCTTACCTGATATCTTTCTTAAATTCCTGTATGCATTTATATAAGTCTCTAATGTTTTTAGTCTTACTATTTGTTTCTACCTCATTGAGTTTTTTCTTCAAGTAATCTCTCCTATAGATGTTTCATGTCAAAAATATTTCTGGTGTTAATTTTGACATTTACACGATTTCGTACCCTAATATCCACATAATAGGCTATAGTTAATACAGACTGCATTAAAGGTGGTATAAAACTGGATAAATATTCAACAGCAATTAATGAGACACAACGCAGAGCCATCGCGGACGAGAGAATAATTTGTTGCACTGCCTACTCCGGGAATCGAACCACGGACCGCTGGAATGGACTTCGAGTACATTACGTCAGAACCACTGCAGCAAACTAATGAGAATGAACTAAAGTAAATTTTTGTATTAACAATGTTTGGTATTCTTGGAACAAGATTTTCTCAACGTAGTTTATAACGTAATACAATAATATTCACTTCTGTCAGGAAATCAAAAGGATGATAGCACGGCAAAGGAAGCTTTTAATAGGAGATCTTCTGCGAACCTCTGGAAAAAGAACTAAGGAAGAGACAAATTAAGTGCTTTATGTGGAGTGTGGCATTGAATGGGGGCAGAATATGGACAATACAACGAAGTGAAGGGAAACGGACATGGAAAAGAATGGAACGTGGACAGACAGAATAAGAAATGAAGCTGTGTTGGAAAGAGTGGGTGAAGAAAGAATGATGCTGAAATTGATCAGGAAGAGGAAAATGAATTGGTTGGGTCATAGGCTAAGAAGAAACTGCCTATTGAAGGATGCACTGGAAGAAATGGTGAACGGGAGAAGAGTTCGGGATAGAAGAAGATATCACATGATAGACGACATTAAGGTACATAGATCACATGCGGAGATGAAGAGAAAGGCAGATATAAGACACAGGACCAATTCCTAGTCAAATGGCAAACCCATTTCTTAGTGCCTGTATAGAGGCGTGTCTAATTCTTCTACGTAAGCAGTCGAAATATAGAATGTAGAACTTGATTTCTGTCGAACTTAAGAGCTTCCACTGTACTTGGGGTGTACTATAAGCAGTAACATGGGCTGCTGCCAGGAAGTCAAAAGGAGGATAGCAGTGGCCAAGGAAGCTTTCAATAGAAAAAGGAGCATTTTCCGCGGACCTCTGGAAAAAAGAACTAAAGAAGAGACTAGTGAAGTGCTTTGTATGGAGTGTAGCATTGTATGGCGCAGAAACATGGACATTACGACGAAGTGAAGAGAAGCGAATAGAAGCATTTGAAATCTGGATATGGAGAAGAATGGAACGTGTGAAGCGGACAGACAGAATAAGAAATGAAGCTGTGTTGGAAAGAGCGGGTGAAGATAGAATGATACTGAAACTGATCAGGAAGGGGAAAAAGAATTGGTTGGGTCACTGGCTGAGAAGAAATTGCCTACTGAAGTATGCACTGGAAGGAATGGTGAACGGGAGAGGAGTTCGCGGTAGAAGAAGATATCAGATGATAGACGACATTAAGATATATGGATCATATGAGGAGACTAAGAGGAAGGCAGAAAATAGGAAATATTGGAGAATGATGGGTTTGCAGTGAAAGACCTGTTTTTGGGCAGAACACTATGAATGAATGAATGAATGAATGAAATACATTATCGGGCTTACTAATAAACCGTGTATGGTTTTTATACGAGACTTATGCAGCGTTGAGACAGAAAACGTTACTAATGAACCATGCATAAGCGATGGATGTATAAACAGTCTGTAACTATACAATGGGAATTGCTTTGCAGTAGTTATATATACGAAACCCCTTGTTTAAACGTTGTATCTAGAGAAAAAATGGCCGCCACTCTAACAGCTGTTCGTATCGACTGTCATTTGATGATGATGGATGCCTTGTAACCACAGAAGAACACACCAAAGAGCACAGAATAAATAGAATAATATTGCTGTAGCTTGTTCTCTTTGACCAAAATGTAGTGTGGTAATCGATCAGAGCCAGTTGTACTATCGATTCTTAACACGGCACACTAGAGCGCTCTACCGGATGCAATAGAGAACTTCAGATATTCTATTACCTTTCGTAATGAAGTAATGACGAAACTATGACGTAGCTGTGTAACAGTTATACTGTTATACACGACGTAG